>NC_087281.1:5087500-5387500 GCF_015220805.1 Pogoniulus pusillus | reverse complement strand
CTTGCCCAAGAAGGAACAAAGGACAAAAAGAAGCCTAAACCAAAAAGTCATTTGCTTAGAGTGTTAGACTGTCAGCTTTACAAGCTGGAGTTAAGCAATTGAATGGAACAGCTGAAAACATAATGCCATGCAAAGCTGTTTGCTTTTTACATACTACATTAATACTATCCCTTAATGTGTTAAAAATAAGCAAATTGCTATTCCTTGACATGCAGGATTTTGGACCATCTTGGCAGAGAACCCAGCTATTAAATGTGGAAACTCCTTCTGCATCTTGTACAGCATGGCAAAAAAAAAAAACAACTATTCATAATATTTACTCTTTACTTTTCACCTATTGGGACTAAAAGGAATGAAAAAATTATTAGTAATAATATCCAAACCACCATATTCAGTAGCTTGGAAATGTGAATGAAAACAGCTCTAAAAACTGACCGTGTCACACTAACGTGGAAAATGTGTGTATCCTTACCACTACTTAGCTGGCAAAGAAGCTGCTTGTGTGGATGCCAAAGAAAATGAAATCATATTCATTTGGAAGCCAGTCAGGATCTAGTTTCACATGATCACAATGAAACAAACGCAGCCAGGATTTACAACATCAAAGTACTCAAACAAAATGAGACAATGAGAAAAGAGGTGATGATTTAAATACGAACAATTATATTACAGAGCAAATACTTTTCAGTCGGGAGGGGGGGGAGGTAAATCTCCATTATGCATTTTGCCTTGTTTTTAATTGCTACTGTACAACAAACAGCATTTGTTTGAAAATATTCGCATTAAAAAGTGAAACAGACTTGATTGACAGAGAAGGACAGAGATTAAAATCCCCAGGGTTTGCTAGCCTAAAGGCAGCCATGACAAACTGCTGCCAGTTGCCCAAAGCCTGCACAGCTACTCCGAGCACACAATCCTCCAAATAGTCGTATGCGGCTGAGGACAATCCCTGCTGTGCAGAGCTGAATTTCAAACTGGGCTCAAGAGAAGGGAAAACATCAACACAATCACACACCAGTCACTCACATCTTACATTCATTATCAGGTTTTTCAAAGGAATCCCCAAGGCGGCTATATTTCACAGAACTGAAGATTTAAAATAAAAGAGAGAAGAAAATCGAAGCAACTCACTCTATGGAAAACTCTATTTGTGCTGGTTTATAACCCCACAGTAAAACAGACGAAATCAAACTGCTCAAGTAAATTTTTTTTAAGACAAAAATAGGTTTTGGAAAGATAAAAATAAATACAAAAAGAGTGGTGACAACAGGAATATTGCTGCTACCAGGAAACTGTATGCCATAGGAATCTTACTTCTCAGGAAAAGCTCCAGAAGGATTGTAACTTGCTTTATCAAAAGCACAGCTACTCATCTTGTGAAGAGACTATGTATAGCTGCAACCCAATACAACGTATCAGCAGTAGGATGCGATATGTTAATGTGCTCTCATTTCCATTACTTCAGCAGAACTGAAGTGTGGAGAAATTTAGTCTGTGCATTAGATGGATTAATAGAGCCAAGGAATGACTAAAATATGCAATTAGAAAATTCTGTTTACATTAGGAAGAGAGTGCAGCGAGGAAGGCACATTACATTCATGGGAGCGTTAATCTACTGACGGGTTTTCGTGTGTGCTCTCTAGTGCTAGGCTGGAATTTCCTTTACTAAGGCGCTCTGAAGAGGGTGGGGAAAGATTAATAAAGACTTCAATAGGATTTGTTACATTTTACGGCTGTGGCTAAAACGTACTTCGAGAAAGGCAGCGGCAGGCAGGTGACATTTACCAGTAGCTCCTGCAGTATGCGTCCCACACAAACATATATCTCTTATTGATACATTACATGTACAGATAAGAATGTTAAGCACAGCCTGGGAGTTGCTCGTTGGCTTGGGGCTTCTTACTGTCAGATAGCCGTAGCCCACATACAGCACTACATTGCCCTAGGGAGAATCCCTCTTCCACATTGTCCTTTTGCACTAATGGGAAGCATTTAATGCAAACCCCTGAGATGAAACAATCAGAGCCGATAGGGAGACTGACTGCAGCCAGCACAGCCACTGTCATTACCGCACTCTATCAATCGCCCATCATTCTTACAAAGGAAATACAACAACCGGCAAACCCTGCTTGTGGCAGGCACAGATGGGAAAGCTCCCTCCGCCTGCTAATTGACTGGGAAGAAAACTCATTAAATAGCGTTTTTCACCTGTCACAGTCCAAGAGCAAACCCAGCAGCCCTCTCGGCTGCCCACCTGTTGGGGAAGGCATAGCTGATGCCACACTGGATTCTCTCCTGCTACTAAACAAATGTCCCGTTGCTCAACATGAAAGAGCAACTGATCATCCCTCTGACAATTAAGCTCCTCTAAACCATCATGTCATATGCACCATTAAGTTCTATCTCCACCACAAAAAAAAGATTTTCTAATCCCTGATTGTCATAGGCAGCATATAACAAACAAGTTAAAGGATGAGTTCTGTATTTTGTCAGGGCTTTCCCCTCACTTTAAAAAGCACTAACATCTCGAGGAAGCCTTATGAAAAGACATTTTGATTTAAAAAGAAAACATCTGAGTTGTTTTCATGTAGTCTTGTTTGTTTGTTTGTTTTACTTTTAACCACCAACTACCTGAAGGGAGGCTGTAGCCAGGTGGGGGGTGGCCTCTTCTCCCAGGCAACCACCAATAGAACAAGGGGACACAGACTCAAGTTGTGCCGGGGGAGGTCTAGGCTGGATGTTAGGAGGAAGTTGTTGGCAGAGAGAGTGATTGGCATTGGAATGGGCTGCCCAGGGAGGTGGTGGAGTCACCGTCCCTGGAGGTCTTCAAGAAAAGCCTGGATGAGGCACTTAGTGCCATGGTCTGGTTGACTGGATAGGGCTGGGTGATAGGTTGGACTGGATGATCTTGGAGGTCTCTTCCAACCTGCTTGATTCTATTATCTGAACATCAGCAAAGAATGTAAAAAACAAACACCACCACTGTTTTGGATTCTGGTTTATTTCTGCTTCATTTAAGGGTCAGATAATTTAGAAAAGTCCAAAGAGCCAAAAGCATGTACACTGGTGTAAATCCATGCTGCACCATGCTTTCACCTCTCGATAGGGCTGTGTGATAGGTTGAATGATACTGGAGGTCTCTTCCAACTTGGTTTATTCTATGAAGCAGAACAAGATTTGGCTTGTGGCATTTGCTGGAATGGTTAAAATAGTTCCTAGTCACTTGTGACACTTCACTGTGTTATGAAACCAGGGATGTGTTTCAGTTGGAAAAGATCTCTAAAAATCATCCAGTCCAACTATTATTTAACTCTATCAAGTTTGATGATAAATCGTGTCCTTTAGCCAACCCCTAACATCCTGTGATCCAGTCTAACCTAGCACTCAACCCTACCCAATCACCTAGATCATAGCACTAAGTGCCTCATCCAGTTTCTTCCTGAACACCTCCAGGGATGGTGACTCCACCACCTTCCCGGGCAACCCATTCCAATGCCAATCACCCTCTCTACGTGTCTGTTAAATACCTCAAGGCATGGTGATTTGACCACCTCCTCGAGTCGCCTATTCCAGTATTTAGCAATATTTCTTCTAATATTCAATCTAAACCTCCTCTAGCACAACTTGAGGTCATTTACCTTCATCCTATCTCTTTTTACTAGGAAGAAGAGACCAACACCCACCTCACTACAACCCTCTTTCAGGTAATTCTAGAGAGCAAGAAGGTCTCTCCTCAGCGTTCTCCAGACTAAACAACCCCAGTTTTCTCAGCCACTGTGTTCAAACAGCATGGATATTGACAATCCACAAAGAAGAACCTGTAATGAGGTATACTTACATATAGACAACACCAGAGAAAACACACAAACAAAACCACCCCCAAAAAGCAAATAAAAAAGAGCTATACATGTCACAAGAAACAATAGATGCAGTTATTTCAGAGTACAACAGCAATCAGCAGTGATGTGCAGTTCATGTAAAGGGACCAGCAGAGAATTTCAGTGGAGGTCTTGGGGAAGGGCTTTGTGCAAGCTCAGAAGCACATGGGGTGTCACATCCCCCAAACAGTTTCAAAGGGAGTTCCATCACTTACCTGTCAAACATAGCAGCAAAATGAGAGAGTGGGCATGAACAGAATCTGTAATTCACACTTAGCCCACTGCTACTCTTCCCCATTTCTCCTCCAAAGAAAACCTTCCTAATACTTATCTGTACTGCTATATATAACATAGTTGGTCTCTCCTGTTCACAGACCTGTCTTGTATGTTAAATGAAAAGGGCTGCAGCAATAAATTTACTTCAAAGAGGTGCTGATTTCAAGAGCTGCTTAACTATTGGATTGTTTTAAGATTTGCCTGCCAGCTCTAAACCACAAAAGAATGTTCTCTCACAAGCACAGGAGATGGATACTTCAGGGCACTGACACTGAACTTGAAAGAACAATTAAAAACATTCCTGAAGTAGATCCTATTGCAAGGAACAGTGCCATGTGGCACTGATGCTAAAAGAACTGATCTTAGTACCATGGCTCCTTTCCTAATTTATCACCTTTTCCTAGTCTCCTCCTTATCTCCTTATCCTTCCACTGTTTCCTTCCGTAATTCCACAGGCTAATAAATGTGAGTAAGATGACTTTCAGTCTTAGCTGTGGATTGAGGTCTCACTGTTGTTGAACATAAAATGAAAAACAAAAAGACAGCCCTTCCTTTTAGTAAAATATTATCCATGGGGTAGGATGAGATATGGATTAAGAGAGATGGAAGTCAAAACATCAAAAGTGGGAGCAGTGTGGGGCAACCTAAACGCCGCCAACAAAGTCTCTTTTTCATAGGCCTCACAAAAAAAAGGACAGTTTAAAGGGGGGACATGAAGGTAAACAATGAAACAGTGCTGCAGATTGCCATCCAGATCTCCAGTCAAGTATGGAAAGCTGCACACGAGAAAGCTGTAATGGGTGTTCATTTGAGAATCTCATTAGTAGGCAATGGAGACAGAGATCAGAGTCTGACACAAGGGAAATGATATCCCCAAGAGCAGTTTGACATTAGACATATCCAGAGCAAAGGCAGGCTGCTGCCAAAAGGGAATGGATCACAAATAACAAGCAAAGACAAGCACCTATCTAGCACAAAAAAAGGAGCAAGTGCACAGATTTGATGAGCAGCACAGTCAATGCAACGGGCCACAGAAAGGACATAGAAGCAGCAACTGGAAATGAGGTAAGACATGCAAACTTCATTTACAGAGGCAAAGATAAAGATGAGTGCATACACAAGAGATAGAATGAACACTAAAGTAGTCCTTTTTTTTCCAGTTGAAAAAAACAATGAAAAGAAAACAACTAAGTTAAATATTGAAGAGATACCCCCCCCAACGTTACTGTCACATTCACAATTCACACTGCATTGTTTGCCCATCGGGTGGAATCCAGGGCTAAGCTGCTTTCTCACTTCCTAAGTTTCTTTCCATGAGACATGATGGTGACAATCATCTAGTTAGACCAAATGTGCTGCATAGATGATATTTGCCTATTTTGTCCTACTTTAGCTGACAATACTCCAAACAAAACTATTGTGTAAACTCTTTGGTTTGCTTGGAATTTGTTACAATTACCATGGTGCTATAAAATATCTAAAAGAGTGGAAGCAAAAACCTGTATTGTGAAAAGTTATTTGGTCACTGTCATCCTATTTAAAATGCTTTTTTAGTTCCTTCCTTCAGATGGAATGGGCCCAATTATGCTTTCAGATGTCAGACACAGTTAATGAACACAATGCTGTCAAACTATAAAGGATGAAGGATTTTTTTCCATATTGTGCTTTGTTTGTATGAAGAACTGTGCCAAAGATCTGCTAAGTTATATCATTTCCTTCAATGAAACTAATTTACAAGGAAAATGAATCATGGGAAAGGCAAAGAAGATATCAACTACTCTACAACCACCCTCCTGTTCCTTCCTGTATCTGTGTCTGGAAAAACCAAGCAACAGAAGCACAACAAACTAAACTCAGATCTGGTGTAATGCCACTGTGATGTCAGTGATGTTACCAAATGAATTAATCTGGCATAACACTGAGTTAATTTTTAGCAATGCCAAAGCCAATCCCATCTCGTAAAGGTTTGCTGACTACTGGACAACACAAAGCTAAATCTAGTATTAAAAGCACAATAAGCTGCATCTGTTCTGAGAATCCACAGGTAATCAGGAGGCATACAATATACTTAGAGCTAAGTTAATACTGCAGAAGAAGAACAGAATAGCTGCTCTAACAAGCTGCATGAAGGATTAACATTAACAGCAGCAATGTATTGCCACAAATGTCATCGCTGCCTACGACTCCCTGAAGGGAGGCTGTAGCCAGGTAGGGGTTGGTGTCTTCTTCCAGACAACCAGCAACAGAACGAGAGGACACAGTCTCAGGTTGTGCCAGGGGAAGTCTAAGCTGGATGTTAGGAGAAAGTGTTTCTCAGAGAGAGTGGTTGGCATTGGAATGGGCTGCCCAGGGAGGTGGTGGAGTCGCCGTCCCTGGAGATGGTCAAGAAAAGCCTGGATGAGCCACTTCGTGCCATGGTCTAGTTGATTGGACAGGGCTGGGTGCTAGGTTGGACTGGCTGAGCTTGGAGGTCTCTTCCAACCTGGTTGATTCTATTCTAATTGATGGTTCTATTCTACAGGAAAAAAAAAAGTCAATCTTGTTTACTGCCTCCAGTTCATGGACTTTAGGGACAACGTCACAGCCATGACTGCAACTCATTTTGATCACAAGTCCCTATGCCATGCATTTTTGTATGTTTTCTTAGGCAAGGCATCCTTTGGGACAAGATATCTTATGCTTGATTCCTTCTTGTGATTTCTGATAGTATTTGTAATTCTTACAAAACTGCATAAAAAAAACTAACAAACTCAAAACAAATAAAACCCAAACAACAACAACCACAAAATGCACCCAAGCATAAAAGTCCTGTATGACCAATTTAAGGATTAAACAGATGCTTTTTTACCTTCACTCCTCTATCACAAATGCAAAGCTATTTTTAACATTACATTAACCATTTATTCAACCTTCATTACAAAGATGAACCACATATCAGAAGCCTACACACTGCTGCTTTGATTTGTCTCCGCAGTGGTCCACTAGTAAAACGTACAGAGACATAGCTCTTAAAAAGGTGTGGAGAGTGCAAACACTGAGAGAAAAAAAAAGAAGAGATCAAAAGTTATACTGATGGACAAGTGACAAGAATCATAGAATCATAGAATCAATCAGGTTGGAAGAGAGCTCCAAGATCATCCAGCCCAACCTAGCACTCAGCCCTGGCCAATCAACCAGACCACAGCACTAAGTGCCTCATCCAGTCTTTGCTTGAACACCTCCAGGGATGGTGACTCCACCACCTCCCTGGGCAGCCCATTCAAATGCAAATCACTCTCTCTGCCAACAACTTCTTCCTAACATCCAGCCTAGACCTCTCCCTGAGCCTCCTCTTCTCCAGGCTGCACACCCTCTCAGCTCCCTCAGCCTCTCCTCACAGGGCTGTGCTCCAGGCCCCTCACCAGCTTCATTGCTCTTCTCTGGACACATTCCAGTATCTCAACATGTCTCTTGAATTTTGGAGCCCACAGCTGGACATGGCACTCAAAGTGTGGCCTGACCAGTGTTGAGTACAGGAACAGAATAACCTCCCAGTCCTACTGGCCACACTGTTCGTGACCCAGGCCAGGATGCCATTCGCTCTCCTGCCCACCTGGGCACACTGCTTCTGGTTCATGTTCAGCTACTATCTACCAGTACTCTCAGGTCCCTCTCTGCCTAGTTGCTCTCCAGTCACTCTGTTCCAAGCCTGTATTGCTGCTTGGGGTTGGTGTGACCAAAGTGTAGGACACCACACTTAGCCTTGTTCACTCTCATCCCATTGGCCTCTGCCCACCCATCCAGCCTGGCAAGGTCCCTCTGCAGGGATCTCCTATTCAACAACAGATCCACAGCTGCTCCTAGCTTAGTGTTATCTGCAAACCTATTGATGCTGGACTCAACTCCCTTGTCCAGATCATCAGTAAAGATATTGAACAGGACTGGGCCCAGCACTGATCCTTGGGGAACACCACTAGTGACAGCTGCCAACTGGATCTCAAAGACACAGACAAAAAGAAATGAAGGCAGACAGCCTAAATTTACTGAAAGGAAATCAATATCAGTAGGTAAAATGACTCCAAAGATACACAACAACACAGCCATGTATTTAGAAAGGGGTGGGGGGAAGCAGCTAATCAACATGTGCAGACAGCAGCACCTGCAAATGTTGGTGATTATTTCTTACCCACATAACACCTGCAAACATGCACACGCAAAACAGTGAGCTGTATTGAAAACACATCACTGTTTCTTCATCTCCTACAGTAGCATGCAGTACCATCTCAATCATTCCCCAGGATGGTGGCAGCAGGGCAACAGAAGTGGGAGTTGAAATTGAGTTCACTGTAAAGACCAAATCAGATTTTAAAGGCTTAGAAAGGAAAAGGCCTGAAGCAGCTTATGTACAAACCCCACTTGTTCTTCAACAGAAAACAAATTCCTTTTTATTTAGAGTCCATTGAGGAACACGACCTATTTATGAAATTAATTGTTTAGAGGCTTAAACTTAATTAATCTCTTAAATAGTGCTTAATGGTGATCTTTGATGCATTACGAGCAGCGAGTTCACTTTACTGGAATGAAGTAGATGCACATGCTGAGGTGGGAGGAAGAATACTTACGTTTTATCCTCACACACACACTGAAGTAGGTAAATACTCCTCACTAGATTTCATAGAATCAACCAGTTTGGAGACACCTCCAAGATCATCCACTCCAACCTAGCACCCAGCTCTACCCAGTCAACCAGACCATGGCCCTAGGTCTTTGCTTGTACACCTCCAGGGACGGCAACTCCACCACCTCCCTGGGCAGCCCATTCCAATGCCAATCACTCTCTCTGCCAACAACTTCCTCCTAACATCCAGCCTAGACCTCCTCCAGCACAATTTGAGACTGTGTCCCCTTGCTCTGTTGCTGGTTACCTGGGAGAAGAGACCAACCCCACCTGGCTACAGCCTCCCTTCAGGGACTTGTAGACAGCAATGAGGTCTGCCCTGAGTCTCCTCTTCTCCAGGCTAAACAACCCCAGCAGTGAACACTCACCTCTTCAAATTCTCTTCTATGTCCTTTTAGCACCGTTCTAGGTTAGGATTTCTCATACTTCTATTTGTTAAACTTAAGAGATTAACACTATATTAGAACACTATTACCCAGTATATTAGCATAAAGCCATCATCTACCTACTTGCAGGTGATTGAAAAGCACTACCAAAATTTTACTACCTTTAGTCCAAAATAGACATCCAGAGAAATAATTTTGACCCACATAACTCCTTAATCCTAATCAGCCTTACTGCTAAATTCTTCTATACTGGACCAAACTGCAATGTTTAAGAGGTATTTCCTGTGGTCTGCTACAGAGACTTAGTGCAATCAGCTCTAAAAACACAGAAGGTCTCATTCACTTCGGTTCAGAGGTAAGCACCTACTCTCTTCCACACTGTTAATTACTCCACACTAACAGATGCAGAGCCTGACTGATCCAGGACAGACTATGACCATTACACATGACCAGCACTGCTATGGAAAAAACACACAGAAAACCAAACCCCATAAAGAACTCCAGTAGGATTCTTTTCAAACTGAAAAAGGAGCCCTTCCAGACTTTCTTGGCTTTTGAGGATGGATCAAATTAGATCATTTCTACCTCCCCCTCCCCGCCTTCTAACATGAAAGAAGGTAGTCTGCTTAAAGTATAGCTGCTGAAGACAGGCTTTTTGTCCTTTCCCTCCAAGACCACCCACATTTTCAACACTGAGTCACCTTTGCACTAGATGGATTACACTATTACCACAGCTTTCAGTGCAAATATCTGCTACACTGCAATACATTTATCATTATTTACTGCCATTACTGCGTAGACAGAGCATACTGTACTGGCTAAATGCATGCACATAGGAGGAAACAGTAAAAGTCAGGTGAGAAAAAAGGAAAAGAAAGAAGAAATCTTACACAATTGTGGAGGTAGAGCCATGACTTTCTGGGCCACTCACACTGAAGTGCTGGAGCATGTCCAGAGAAGAGCAACGACAAGGCCAGAGCACATGTCCTGTGAGGAGCAGCTGATGGAGTTGGGGTTGTTCAGTCTAGAGCAGAGGAGGCTGAAGGGAAACTTTAATGTTCTCTACAACTACCTGAAGGGAGGTTAAAGTGAGGAGGGGTCCAGCCTCTTCCCTTTGTTGGCAAACCAAGGAACCAGAGGAGATAAGTACAAGCCATGCTTGGGGAGGTTTGGGCTGGATTTCAGGAAATTTCTTCACTGCTTTGGCTCTCCTGGCCACCTGGGCACACTGCTGGCTCATCTTCAGCTACTATCTGCCAGCACCCCCAGCTCCCTCTCTGCCTGCTTGCTCTCAGCCACTCTGTCCCCAGCCTGTTGCGCTGCTTGGGGTTGGTGTGGCCAAAAGGTAGAACCCTGCACTTGGCCTTGTTCAATCTCATCTCATTGGCCTCTGCCCACCCATCCAGCCTGTCCAGGTCCCTCTGCAGGGCTCTCCTACCTTCCAACAGATCCATACCTGCTCCTAGCTTGGTTTCATCTGCAAACTTACTGATGCTGGACTCAATCCCCTTGTCCACATAATCAGTAAAGATGTTGAACAGGACTGGGCCCAGCATTGATCCTTGGGGCACACCACTAGTGACAGCTGCCAACTGGATGTGGCACCATGCACCACCACTCTCTGGGCCCAGCCCTCCAGCCAGTTCTTGATCCAGCACAGAGTGAATCTGTTCAAGCCAGGAGCTGCCAGCTTGGCCAAGAGCTTGTTGTGGCAGATGGTGTCAAAGGCTTTGCTGAAGTCCAGGTAGACTACATCCACAGCCTTCCCTGGTTTGTATTCTTAACTTCTGATTGGCAGTCCCCACAAGTCAGATCATGCAGCCCTCTCCTGGAAACAAGGCTGCTCATTCTTTCCTTCCACTGCAGTCATCACTAATATTATAACATAACGAGACAAGCTAGCTAAATAGGAGTGGGGACAGTATTGTTCTCAGAAGCAGGCAGGGACAGGATGAGTGACATTGGCACAGGCTGTAACACAGGATATTCCAGTGAGGTATTAAGAAATCAGGTTTTCACAGTGGAACAGTCAAGAACTCAAACAGGGGCCCAGTCAAGCTGTTGAATGCTCTTTGGATACACTCAGAGCTGGTTCGGATGAGGTCACCCTGCTATAACTGGTCCTGCTGGGAATGGAGAAATGGACTTAAGTCTCCAGAGGTCCATCCCAACCTAACTTACTCTGATTCTAAGCCACTTTGCTTTTTAAATGGCTACTATTTCTAAGCTATATAAAAATGACTAGCTGACAAACAAAGTATTATCACCTGTGTTTCCATCACCTGCATTTCACCAGCAGGAGTATTTTGGCTTCTCAGATGGGCAAGTAACCCATACACCAGTGACCTGGAAGGCTGCTTTGAACATCTTAAGCTTGCTAAACACAAAGTAATTTCCTCTCTCTGTCTTGGCATGCTTCCTTTCCCCTTCATCCATATCCCCAGCTGTGGCCTATAACTAGTTTTCTGCCTGTAAAATAATTAGTGGCCTTAGTTCTTTATGATAACTACATCACACTTTTGCCAAGTTGCAATTTTTAATGAGGTTTGCTGTTTCCCACTTCCACCATAGGTTTTGAATCTCTCCACAGGCAAACAAGGAAAAAAACAAGTATATTTGTGCTTCTGTAACTCAAATCTATTATCTCAATTATTTGTTGGGATGGGTTGTTCCCAAAAATACATGCTTGAAAAATAGATTAGCATATAGCTAAAAAGGGAGGTGGTTGGCAGGCCTTTATCCACTCTCCAATAACATCAAACACATACTCAAAACTTATGCAACATTACAAAGGAACAGCATAGTTTCTGGCATAGACCATTTCTCCTCATCTCCACTTTCACATCAACATCACAACACTAACAGGTCAAATAGCAACAGGTATTTCACAAAGGCTGAAAATAATTCCTGAGTGAAAATGGTTCTGACGTTTCTTGATAAGCCTCAACTTAGTCCTAATCTGGTTAAAATGGTAAGAGGAACCTCACAGGCATCTGACATTGATAACTGCATCAGATTAGGCTTCAGACAGTAACAAATTAGTACTCATTATCATCATGATTGGTATTACCCTGAATACTCATCAACTACTGAGCTTTTGCACTTCAGGGCAGCAAGAATAGCTATGGTGTTACAAATACCAACTCCATCTGCATGAGTGATGAGACACAAAAGGAGCAGAAGTGGAAACAAGGAGATATTTAAACTATAAGTAAATGCTCAGGTGGAGTGGTGGCTGTTGCTTTCAAAGTGTTTTAAGGCTAGAGCATATACAAATGTATGCTCCCAGGCAATCAGCAACAGAACAAAGGGACACATGTCCAGAGGAGGGGCAGAAGGATGCTCAGAGGGCTGGAGCACCTCTCCATGAGGACAGGCTGAAAGAGTTGGGGCTGTTCAGGCTGGAGAAGAGGAGGCTCCCAGCTGACTTTCTTGTGGCCTTCCAGCATCTGAAGGGGGCCTATAAAAAAAGCTGGGAAGGGACTTTTTAGGCTGTCAGGGAGTGACAGGACTAAGGAGAATGGAGCAAAGCTAATGGTGGGGAGAGTCAGACTGGATGTGTGGAGGAAGTTCTCAAGCATGAGTGGTGAGAGGCTGGAATGGGTTGCCCAGGGAGGTGGTTGAGGTCCCATCCCTGGAGGTGTTTAAGGCCAGGCTGGCTGAGGCTGTGGGCAGCCTGCTCTAGGGTAGGGTGTCCCTGCCCATGGCAGGGGGGTTGGCTCTAGATGATGCTTGTGGTCCCTTCCAACCCTGACTGTGTATCACAGTCTCAAGTTGTGCCAGGGGAGGTCTAGGCTGGTTGTTAGGAGGAAGTTGTTGCTGGAGAAAGTGATTGGCATTGAAATTGGCTGCCCAGGGGTGTGGTGGAGTCACTGTCCCTGAAGTGTTCAAAGAAATATAAGATGAGGCACTTAGTGCCGTGGTCTGGTTGATTGGATAGGGCTGGGTGCTAGGTTGGACTGGATGAGCTTGGAGGTCTCTTCCAACCTGGCTGATTCTATGATTACAAATTTATCACACTGATTTGGTCATTTGACAGTTAAAGTTTTTTGTATAATTCACATTTAATTATTGTTATGTTTTTAGCAACTACCTTTTTTTCCCCCCTCCATTCCGAACATTCAACAGGAAAATCTACCTAAACAGACTATTAATGCCAGACTGAGATGGAAGAAGTTCTGCTGTCACACAACATTTTAAATTATCATTTTTGTCTAAGAATAAAATGGCAAAAAAAAACCATAAACAGGGCCTCCAGCCAAAAGTAATCTTGTCTCAATGGAAAAGTTTTATTTTGATGACTGCAGGATTTTTTCCCTTGTTGTAAATTATTATAGCTTTTGAAATAAGCACTAAATAGTAAAGCAGAACTATTTCACTTAAGTAGTGTTAAGTTAAAACGGCTCAAGAAGTTCAAAGCTCCATCAAAAACATTTCAAAGCAGGAAATTCCTGTTCCTTTCCTATTGAGACTGAAGCCAGGAAAATTCAAATGTAGCTTGATGCTTAGCCTGGTCTTCATGTCTATGACATGAAGTAATTCTATCACAGAGCTGCAGTAGGAATAGCTTTCCAAACTTCACCATTTTAGACACTGGAGTGTGAGATGCCTTTTTGTAAACTATACTTACACAAATGAATTATTACCGAATCAGAAGAACTTAAGAAACAGAAGAACAAATAAACTGTCCTCATAGAATCATAGATTCAACCAGGTTGGAAGAGACCTCCAAGATCATCCACTCCAACCTAGCACCCAGCCCAATCCAATCAATGAGACCATGGCACTAAGTGCCTCATCCAGTCTTTGCCTGAACACCTCCAGGGATGGCGACTCCACCATCTCCCTGGGCAGCCCATTCCAGGTATTCACAATATAAACCTTCCTTAGCAATCCTCAGGTGATTTCTAAGATATTAAATGGTTTTACAGAATCTACAAGTCTCAGTTATTAAATACTTAGCAGATAGATCATAACCAAGAGTAAACCACAGCTTTTCAAGAAACTTCATGCATTCATACTGAACAGATCACTGATATCTGCTTACATTTGCTTCCTTTTGCACATGAAGTTGCTAATCTGTAGGCATTTTTAATGATAATTGCTATAGTTGAGAAATCAACTTTAACTGTGTCAAGCTATAGCAATGAACTTCAGTCCCACCTAGTTTTAATAGCAGCATGAATGGCTGCAGGAATTTACTGCAACAGAAACACATTTCTGGGGTGTTCACAGAGACTAAAGTATCATGCTACTACTTTCCCAGAAAGTTATTCCCTTAGAAGCAAATTAATAAGCAAACACATTTCTAGAACTGTCGTGGAGTTTCTGGTTGTTCAGAGTTTCGGGTTTTGGCATTGAGTGAGCCAGGTGGGGTTGGCCTCTTCTGCCAGGCAACCAGCAACAGAACAAGGGAGCATACTCTCAAGTTGTGCCAGGGGAGGTCTAGGCTGGATGTTAGGAGGAAGTTGTTGCCAGAGAGTGATTGGCATTGGAATGGGCTGCCCAGGGAGGTGGTGGAGTCACTGTCCCTGGAGGTGTTGAAGCAAAGCCTGGCTGAGGCACTTAGTGCCATGGTCTGGTTGACTGGATAGGGCTGACAGGTTGGCCTGGATTATCTTGGAAGTCTCTTCCAATCTTGATTCTATAATTCTTTGTTAGTTCAGGTTGGGTTATTTTGTTCTGTCTTTTTGGGGAGCTCTCTTCCCTCCTTTAACTACAGTGAGGATAAAGCAGGCATTTTAAAATGAACAGCAATTTCAACAGAATTGCCAGTTCACCTAAATTATCCACTCCCTGTGGCATGTTTACTAACCAATCAAAACAGACAAAGCACTGCAATACATTTAAATGAAAATAAGGATAACCACAACACAAGACAAATAACAAAAGATTTGTGCACAGCATGGAAAGTATCTTATAAGAAAGAAAATTATGTGCATGCTTTAGAAGGAAGAATTTTCAGAACTGTGCAGCATATTTATCGTTTTCTGCAGTGCAGTTATTTCCTACAGCCTAATGAAAAACTCCAGTTAGAAGTTGTTATTTGATTCACTGGAAATAAAAAAATTAATCTGAGCAAATAACTTGAAAAAAACAAGAACATCCTATTAAAGCAGATATTTTATCACACTCTTTACTATAAAGAACACTTACAGAAACATGTATTGCTACCCTGCAGGGAAATTCAGTTGGATCATTTCTAGAGTCCATCACAAGTGCAGATGGAGGTATAAGACAGCTCTCTTAAAAAATCAAGGGACAAAACAAAAATACCATCTGAAGAGAAAGGACTCATAAATACCCTGCAAAATAATGTCATTAACCACAGTCTGTTGAAGGGATAAGACCCACGTTGCTAGCACTCTTCAGAAAGCCTTCCTCTAGGTTTTCAACCACTTACTAAATAAATGCAACACCTGGAACAGTATATATGATTACACCTCCAGAATATCACATACGTCTCCACACAGGGTAGAAAGTATCATAGAATCAACCAGGTTGAAGAGACCTCCAAACTCATCCAATCCAACCTAGCACCCAGCCCTAGCCAATTAACAAGACCATAGCACTAAGTGCCTCATTCAGGCTTTGCTTAACACCTCCAAGGATGGCGGCAACTCCACCTCCCTGGGCAGCCCATTCCAATGCCAATCACTCTCTCCAGCAAGAACTTCCTCCTAATACCCAGTCTAGACCTCCCCTGGTACAACTTGAGACTGTGTCCCCTTGTTCTGTTGCTGCTTGCCTGGCAGAAGAGATCAACCCCATCTGCCTACAGCCTCCCTTCAGGTATTTGCAGACAGCAATGAGGTCAGCCCTGAGCCTCCTCTTCTGCAGGCTGCACACCCCCAGCTCCCTCAGCCTCTCCTCACAGGGCTGTGCTCCAGGCCCCTCATCAGCTTCATTGTCCTTCTCTGGACTGTGCAAAATAGCTCAGCAGCACAGAGAGAGGGAGCAGCGCAGAGAGCGGGAGGGAGGGAGCAGCGCAGAGACTCTGAATCAAGATACACCAAAATTTCATCCCTCCTCAGATCCATATGTTTTCTAATCTGTTGCCACTTGGCAAAACTCGTCTGCTTCAGCGTGAGGCTGCCTTGTTTCAGACTTCTACATGTGGGATCCTCTAAAGTGTGCAGCTGAAGCTGATGAATGCCTACAGCAGAAGATTGCCAGCAGGCAGGAAAGTAGTCCTCTCCCTGCTACCTGCTTTTCTGTGCCAGATCTCTGAGAAGCCAGAAAACTCATGGTGATGCCATAAAAGGGCACAAAGCAGGGCAGTGACTCCAGCCTGGAGTGAAACAGCCAGCTCTGTCCTCCCAGGCAGCTGGCTCAGCCCAGCTCCCTCATCTCTCTCTGCCTGTCCAAAACTGCCTCTCACCTCCAGGGAGGAAAAGTTCACAGCCCCTACAGCAGTGCCTGGCCAGCTTGGCACATCACAATCCTGGTTGCTCCCTGGCCTATCCACTGTGTGCATTCAATAAGCTCCAGCAAGGCTGAATCTGCCAGGCTGGGACTCCAGCCTCCATGACAAGTGACCAACTGCAAAGCCATCTTAAAACACAAGTAGCAACCATGCTGCTTCTATGAAAAAATGCATTTAAATGGGAAAGTGTTGACAACACAAAGATGGGCTTTTGCCTGCAACTCATCTAGGAAAAGCCTCAGACAAGCTTATTCTAACTTGATTTCATAGAATCATAGAATCAACCAGGTTGGAAGAGACCTCCAAGATCGAGTCCAACCTATCACCCAGCCCTATCCAGTCAACTAGACCATGGCACTAAGTGCCTCATCCAGTCTTTTCTTGAACACCTCCAGGGACGGTGCCTCCACCACCTCCCTGGGCAGCCCATTCCAATGCCAATCACTCTCTCTGTGAAGAGCTTCTTCCTAACATCCAGCCTATACCTACCCTGGCACAACTTGAGACTGTGTCCCCTTGTTCTATTGCTGGTTGCCTGGGAGAAGAGGCCAACCCCACCTGGCTACAATGCCCCTTCAGGTAGTTGTAGACAGTAATAAGATCACCCCTGAGCCTCCTCTTCTCCAGGCTAAACAGGCCCAGCTCCCTCAACCTCTCCTCATAGGATTTGTGCTCCAGGCCCCTCACCAGCCTTGTTGCCCTTCTCTGGACACGTTCCAGCACCTCAACATCTCTCTTGAATTGAGGGGCCCAGAACTGGACACAGTACTCAAGGTGTGGCCTGACCAGTGCTGAGTACAGGGGAAGAATAACCTCCCTTGTCCTACTGGCCACACTGTTCCTGATCCAGGCCAGGATGCCATTGGCTCTCTTGGCCACCTGGGCACACTGCTGGCTCACCAAAACAAAAAAAAAATCATAATCTCTCTTAAGCAGACCCCTTCCCTCAGCTCCCCACCACATTGCCACCTCTTCCCATCTTGTTGCTCAGGCTTTTGTTCAGTTCTCAGTTTTTTGTCCAGTTTACCTTCTGATGCTCGTTTTTGTTAATACTCATTTTGTCTCTAACAGCTTCCTACTAAACTTAAGCTGCTTATTAAAACAATAAACATATAAACATTTCACTTAGTTATAAAATCATAGAGTTATGGTGGATGGAAGGGAACTTTAAAATCATAGAATCACAGAATCAGCCAGGTTGGAAGGGACCTCCAAGATCAGCCAGTCCAACCTAGCACCCAGCCCTAGCCAGTCAACCAGACCACAGCACTAAGTGCCTCACCCAGGCTTTGCTTCAACACCTCCAGGCATGGCGACTCCACCACCTCCCTGGGCAGCCCATTCCAATGCCAATCATTCTCTCTGCCAACAACTTCCTCCTGATATCCAGACCTCCCTCAGCACAACTTGAGACTGTGTCCCCTTCTTCTGTTGCTGGTTGCCTGGCAGAAGAGACCAACACCTAGCCTGGCTACAGCCTCCCTTCAGGGAGTTGTAGACAGCAATGAGGTCACCCCTGAGTCTGCTCTAGTCCTCAGTGCCCCATTCAACCTGTTCCTGAATGTTTCCAGGGATGGGTCTTCTACCACCTCTTTGGGCCATGCATTCCTGTGTTTCACCATCTTCTTTGTGAACAATGTCTTCTTTATAGCTAGTTTAAATTGACCTTTGTTTACTTTAAAATTATTACTGCTACAAAGATTTTAAGCCTTTATATACCAAGAGGCTTCTCTATAATGTTTCCCTGTACTACGGAATCTATGTTCGCTGGAGAGCAGTTGAAATTCACCACTCCTACATCACATCTGTGCTATGAAAGGAAGTACATCATGGCAAAGTAAATTGCCACAGATGCTTGACAGGCAAAAGACAGAAGTCGACTGACCCAGCTGTTCCCAGCTACCTCCATTACTCATCAAGCCAGAGCACACATTCATCCACCCTGATGCTTCACCTCTTGCCCAGAGAAAACCCAACATCATTGGCTCTCAATAAAAGAACAAGGAATTGTGCAATGAAACCAAAGACAGGGAAATCCAGAGATAAAAAAAAACCAGCAACCAAACCAAATCAAAGTGATCAGCATCGTTTTACAGATAAACATTTCAAACTGAGAGCAAAGATCTAGCTGAAGTTTTGACAGGTATACATAGCATCCACAGCTGTCAAGGATACTCGGATTCTGTGACATTAACATAACATTTTGAGAGGCCATTAAACTCTCACAATTTATGGTTTTAAACCTGTCTTTAAATGTCTATAATCAGGGTGAAAACAGTTGTAAAGAACAAATTATCTGCCTCCTGTGCCGTTTTTACAACTGCAGTTATCTGATGCTGTCAAGCTCACTGTCAGATCCAGGACACCAGCCAAAGCAGCACTGGGAACTACTATTGCCACAAACAAAGGGTTCATTCCTCATTACTGAGGTTTCCCATATGCATCATTCTGCAAACTCAGTGCTTTTCAAATAAACCAGGGTTCACAGACTAAAGGAGCAACTGGAAAGAAGCCTGTGATTCTGGACCTGGATTCACAAACAGCAGAAAACTGGAAACTACTGGTCTACATGCATGCTGCTTGTACTTCATTGATTTGGGTTCAAAGTTTAAATATGAAATTATGGTAGACAGAACAGAGGAGATACTTTTTAAAACAAACCAGCAAAAACTCAAAGCAAACAAAACCCTACAACCTACAAACACCCCCACTCTGTGCTAGTTGGAGGCTAAGTAGAATATTTTAGTGAGGAGAATTAGATGATAGGCTGTGAAAAGGAAACAATGCTGATGTCTGCTGCACTCACAGGCTTGCTGAGATGTGTAAGAACAAGAACACAAAGATAGATAAGACAGAGCAGGAGAGTCAATGTTTGTGTCAGATCCTGTGTTTTCTCCCTGGGCTGCTTGCTGTGTAACTAATCCTTCTGCTTTCTAACCCCCATTGCCAACCCTCCAAGCTCACCTTGCACATAAGGCAAACTCTGGGATAGGGTAGAGGGGTGCAAAGAAGGTGGAAGGGTGGTTGGGAGCCCCTCCTGGAGATCCCTGTTTCTGGGAGGGCTGTTGTGTTTCTGAATTGTCTTTAACTTGTATATATTGTAACTACCTGCTTGTATACTGTGCTAAGCTGTGAATATAAAGCTTCATTCCTTAGCTTCCAGCTCAGCTGAGTCTAGTCTGGGTGACTTCATAAGAATGGGGGAGCAGGTAACACCCAAACCATCACAAAGTGTATTTTTTGATAACACATTGCTGTTTAGATGACAGCCCATGACTAAGAAAGGTTAATTTCATGGATATTTAATGCTAGGAATGCATCTCTAGGTTTATATAACAGTTAAGAAATTTCTTAACATGATACTAATGCAAGCAAGCACATAATGCTTAACAGTAATAGTCAAATAGTTGTTATAATGAAAGGGTTTTGCAGACTTAGTAAACATTTGCAAGTTTGTCTCACAGGCCTGAGACGCCCTAAGCTTATCATAGAATAGAATCATAGAATCAACCAGTTTGGAAGAGACCTCCAAGATCATCCACTACAACCTAGCACACAGCTCTAGCCAGTCAACCAGACTGCGGCACTAAACGCCTTATACAGGCTTTGCTTGAGCACCTCCAGGGACGGTGACTCTGCCACCTCCCTGAGCAGCCCAGTCCAACATCAATCACCCTCTTTGGGAAGAACTTCCTCCTAACATCCAACCTAGACCTCCCCTGCCACAACTTGATACTGTGTCCCCTTCTGCTGCTGCTGCTTGCCTGGCAGAAGAGACCAACCCCACCTGGCTACAGCCTCCCTTCAGGGAGTTGTAGACAGCATATATATATACACATATATATAAACTCAACCATTTGTTTTAATATGCTCATTAAAGTAAGTACTATACAGCAGCTTCTAGTCTTCAGCATATTATTTACAAACTATTTTTCACCTTCCATTCCCTTACCATATTTTGATATCCAGTTAAGTACAGCATCTCACAACCTTCAGTAAGATACCTTTTTCTTCCAGGTATCTGTCAGGCAGGGAAGTGCAATCCTCCCACACTTCATAAATATAGCACCTGGAAATTCATCATTAAAACCATTTTTGTGAATGCTCAAGTTCTAATTCATGACTTCTCTGAAGGCATTTAATGAAACCAAGATATCTGATAGTCAAGAAAGTTCTTCCAGTGGGCATGAGCAAGTGAGCAATTGATCTTTCACAACCTGATAGAAGATGTGCCAAAACAAGTTCCTTTCCTGTGTAATAGAAGCCACAGGAATCTAAGTTTCTGATCAAAGTCCAACACCTCAGCACTGCCAAAAGCTGACAGGCCCTTTTTCCCCCTCTTTCCTGGAAACAGCCCTATAATCACACTGGCTTTTAATAGGATAACTATCTCTTGGATTTAGGCTTAACGTGGTTGTATTAAACAATGATTCAACTCTATGATGGTTGCTAGATGTAGTATTGCTTCATGTATTCATTTTTCAACTGTGCTGAGATTTTTATGCAACTACTACCACAGTTTAGGGCAGTTTTTTAATAGAAAGAAAATTTTCCTTTGCCCAGGATGTTGTGTTAAGCATGGAATAAAATATTCAGGCAGTAATGTGACAGTTCTGCTGTATTCACTAAGTGCCAGTCCAGAATATACACACTGAATTTAATCAAGCTCTCCTGTTTTGATCAGCACACCTGTAATGATTTAGAATAGAATCAACCAGGTTGGAAGGGACCTCCAAGATCAGCCAGTCCAACCTACCACCCAGTCCTAGACAATCAACCAGACCATGGCACTAAGTGCCTCAGCCAGGCTTCACTTCAACACCCCCAGGCATGGCAACTTCACCACCTCCCTGGGCAGCCCTTTCCAATGCCAATCACTCTCTCTGCCAACAACTTCCTCCTAACAGCCAGCCCAGTCCTCCCCTGGCACAACTTGAGACTGTGTCTCCTTGTTCTGTTGCTGCTTGCCTGGCAGAAGAGATCAACCCCACCTGGCTACAGCCTCCCTTCAGGGAGTTGTAGACAGCAATGAGGTCAGCCCTGAGCCTCCTCTTCTGCAGGCTGCACACCCCCAGCTCCCTCAGCCTCTCCTCACAGGGCTGTGCTCCGGGCTCCTCACTAGCCCTGGTGCCCTTATCTGGACACATTCCAGTACCTCAACATCTCTCTTGAATTGAGGGGCCCAGAACTGGACACAGCACTCAAGGTGTGGCCTGACCAGTGCTGAGTACAGGGGCAGAATAACCTCCCTTGTCCTGCTGGCCACACTGTTCCTGATACAGCCCAGGATGCCATTGGCTCTCTTGGCCACCTGGGCACACTGCTGGCTCATCTTCAGCTACTCTCTACCAGTACCCCCAGGTCCCTTTCTTCCTGGCTGCTCTCAGCCACTCTGTCCCCAGCCTGTAGTGCTGCTTGGGGTTGGTGTGGCCAAAGGGCAGAACCCTGCACTTGGCCTTGTTCAATCTCATCCCATTGGCCTCTGCCCACCCATCCTGCCTGGCCAGGTCCCTCTGCAGGGCTCTCCCACCATTTGAAACGAGTTCTCTTGAACACTCTTCCACACTGTGGAGCAGTGCAGAATAACCATCCTCAACGTTTTCATAGTCATGGATCCCGGAAAATTATCATGGCTATGAAACTCCTGTGCCAAGATTTAGGGACTGAAATGACAAACCAACCAGGGAGAAGAATCAGTACAGGTCTGGCAAAGATTATCTGCTCATGTTTGGTATTACAGCTCACAGAGAGTGAACTTCCAGCTCACTAGTGAGGAATGCTCCACTTGACCTGAGGCCATATGAAGTCACCTGTAAAGTGCACAAGTGGTGTAAAACTGCTCCTGAGTAAAAAGTGGTCTTAAGAGGGTCTCTTGTAGACAAAAGAAAGGAGATTTAAATGCAATACTCCATACAACCATTTCACACTCCAGCCAGAACAGGGAGTGGAGAGGAGGAAGAACACTGAGATCTACGTGCATGACTTTCCACAGCTATGCTGATGCAGTGCTTCACACAGAGCAGAGGCTCAACAACACACACTGTGCTGATGCAGTGCTTCACACAGAGCAGAGGCTCAACAACACACACTGTGCTGATGCAGTGCTTCACACAGAGCAGAGGCTCAACAACACACACTGTGCTGATGCAGTGCTTCACACAGAGCAGAGGCTCAACAACACACACTGTGCTGATGCAGTGCTTCACACAGAGCACAGGCTCAACAACACACAAAGACTAAGCAGCTGAAGCCTCCACTTTATGATGAAGCCTCAGCAACAGTGGACAAGGGAAGGGCAACTGACATCATCTACCTGGACCTGAGTAAGGCATTTGACTCTGTCCCACATGACATCCTGGTCACCAAACTGGAACGACACAGACTGGATGGGTGGAGCACTTCTGCATGAGGAATTGGCTGGATGGTGGCATGCAGAGGGTGGTGATCAAGGGCACAATGTCCACTTGGAAACCAGTGCCAAGTGGCATCCCTCAGGGGTCAGTGCTGGCACCAGTGATGTTTAACATCTTTGTCAGTGACATGAACAGAGGAATCAGTGAACCCTCAGTAAGTCTGCAGATGGCACCAAGGTGTGTGGCACAGTCAACTTGCTAGAGGGCAGGGATCCATCCAGAGGGACCTGGACAGGATGCAGAGGTGTGCCCAGGCCAACCTCATGACATTCAACAAGGCCAAGTGTAAGGTCCTGCACCTGGGTGGGCGCAATCCCAACACAGCTCCAGGCTGCGTGGAGAACGGCTGAGAGCAGCCCTGAGGAAAAGGCCCTGGGGGTCTGAAGTGATGAAAAGCTCAACATGAGCCTGCAGTGTGAGTGCAGCCCAGACAGCAACCCTGTGCTGGGCTACAGCAAGGCCACCAGGGCAAGGAGGGGGGGGGGGGGATTCTGCCCCTTTGCTCTCGTCAGACCTCACCTGGAGTACTGTGTGAAGTTCTGGAGCCTCCACACAAGAAGGACATGGAACTGTTGGAGCCAGTCCAGAGGAGAGTAACAAAGATGCTCAAAGAACTGCAGCAGCTCTGAGGACAGGCTGCAAGAACTGGGGCTCTTCAGCCTGGAGAAGAGAAGGCTTCAAGGAGACCTTACAGAGGTTTTCCAGTATCTGAAGTGGGCTACAGGAAGACTGAGGAGGGACTATAGACAAGGCCTTGTAATGACAGGACGAGGGGTAATGGGTTTAGACTGGCAGAGGGGAGATTGAAACTGGATGTTAGGAAGAAGTTCTCTACAGTGAGGGTATTGAGGCACTGGCACAGGTTGCCCAGGGAGATTGTGGCTGCTCCCTCCCTGCAGATGTTCAAGGCCAGGTTGGATGAGGCCTTGAGTGACCTGTTCTAGCGGGAAGTGTCCCTGCCAATGGCAAGGGGCTGGAACTGGATGAGCTTTGAGGTCCCTTCCAACCTAAACCATTCTATGATTCTACTCAGGAGGACAAGTGTCACTGCAGCCAGGCAATGTCCTGCATCAGCAGCACATCTAGTGTTCTTAACTGATTTCCTGCCACTGAGAACCTTGGAGAATGTGAGGCTTCTATCTGTTGTTCTAATACAAACTGTTCAAACTGCTTACCAGTGCTGGTTAACCTTTACAGGGTATTTAATTACATGTAACAGAGAAAGCAGTAATTGAATAATACTATATGGCAGTGCAGGCTTCTGTTCTTGAACACCCATAGCAATACCCCAGAGCTTCACTTACCAGAAAAAAAAGTGAATGCTAACCAAAGAGGTCTAATTGTCCTCCAATGGAAGGATAATAATCATAACATGCAGCCTAAGCTATAAAGACAGAATACCTTTAGTATGTAGAATCACATAATCAGTCGGAGTTGGAAGGGACCACAAGGATCAGCCAGTTCCAACACCCCTGCCATGGGCAGGGACACCCTACCCTAGAGCAGGCTGCCCACAGCCTCAGCCAGCCTGGCCTTAAACACCTCCAGCCATGGAGCCTCAACCACCTCCCTGGGCAACCCATTCCAGGCTCTCATCACTCTCATGCTCAACAACTTTCTTTCATCCAGTCCAGTTTGAAGCTCTCCATCTCCAGCTTTGCTCCGTTCCCCCTAATCCTGTCACTCCCTGACAGCCTAAAAAGTCCCTTCCCAGCTTTTTTGTAGCCCCCTTCAGATCCTGGAAGGCCACAAGAAGGTCACCTGGGAGCCTCCTCTTCTCCAGCCTGAACAGCCCCAACTCTTTCAGTCTGTGCTCACAGCAGAGATGTTGCAGCCCTCCGATGATCCTTGTGGCCCTTCTCTGGACATGCTCCAGCATCTCCTCTTGTAATAGGGGCTCCAGAACTGGATGCAGCACTGCATGTAGAGAACTGCTCTTATCCTTAGGGGGCAAATCACTGTTAAATATGTGTACCAACGATCTCAGTTTGTTTTCTGAAGAAGTATTACTCACACAAGAGAGGCCATAACAGCTTCTTCACAACTGCTTTCAGTCAGTTGAGGGGTGACATGTTTGCAACACGTACGGTGCACAGAGGAAGTTAACAGTGAGAACACGTTCAGAACTCAATTTAGCAAAGGGATTATAAGAAGTTAATAGAGCCTCACTTACATCTCAATTCAGTAAAAACAAATCTATCGGATTTCATGGCACACGTTTACAGGAATTATACAGAGAAATAAGTTAGCTTCCTGAGGCACTGATATTAACTACAGAAGCATAAAACTACCACCAATAAAAGATGGTATTGCAAACCTATAATTTAGCATAATTTTTCTTTGAAGACCAGCAGATTGGGAGAGAACCTGTTTTCTCTCACAAATCTCTCCACTCAGTAATTACTTACATGCCCACAATGCTCTTGAACTAAATAGGATCTAACAATTTCTAACAGTGGCATCATCACGATTAGTGCTTCGAGAGAATTTCTACAGGAAACTTAGTTTTCAGGGCATGCTTGGACTAGCCCTTTTGAGGCTCTTTTCAGCAGAAAAATGCTGACATAAACCCTTACAACTTGCTACAGTGGCTAAATTCTCAGCAAGGACTAAATCACAGCAAGGTATCACACTATCACCAAGGTTGGAAGAGACCTCACAGATCATCAAGTCCAACCCTTTACCACAGAGCTCAAGGCTAGATCATGGCACCAAGTGCCACGTCCAGTCCTGCCCTGAACAGCTCCAGGGACGGCGACTCCACCACCTCCCCGGGCAGCCCATTCCAGTGTCCAATGACTCTCTCAGGGAAGAACTTTCTCCTCACCTCCAGCCTAAATTTCCCCTGGCGTAGCTTGAGGCTGTGTCCTCTTGTTCTGGTGCTGGCCACCTGAGAGAAGAGAGCAACCTCCTCCTGGCCACAACCACCCCTCAGGTAGTTGTAGACAGCAATAAGGTCTCCCCTGAGCCTCCTCTCCTCCAGGCTAACCAATCCCAGCTCCCTCAGCCTCTCCTTGTAGGTCTGTGCTCGAGGCCTCTCACCAACCTCGTCGCCCTTCTCTGGACACACTCAAGCATCTCATTGTCCCTCCTAAACTGGGGGGCCCAGAACTGAACACAGTACTCAAGGTGTAGCAGTTTTGGCTATGACATACCATTCCCTCACATGATAGTTTTGTAGGAGAGCTGGTAAAACTCTCATTGCAACCTAACCTAAAGATAGGCAGACCTTTTATGCCTGCCTACAACTACCTATTAGTTGCTTCTTATGGACAGCAGCTACGGGAACATGAAAAAAAACTTCTCTGTGTTTAATGTATTTAGGTCTGCTTGGCTGACACATACAACCTCCCAGCAGCTGTCATGTGAGAAAACACTGTGGCCTTGTGCACAAGTGGAATGGAGCTTGGTATCAGAGTTTGGTTCGCATTTTCCTTCCCATTATTTGCCTTGCAGTCAAGTTGAAGATTTTTTCCTACTGATCTCAGTGAGAGGAGAATTTAATTCCTAATTACTTTCATTGTCTTAAAAAGCCTTTGCATAAAGGCCAAATAAAACTAAACAAGAAAAAATAATGTTTCTATACAGAAGAAGAAAACTTCTATTAACAGATGATCTATGAGGTCTCTTCCAACCTTGGTGATACTGTGAAAAACACCAACTCTGGAAGTTATCACTTACAATGAAATGCTAATCTGCATTGTAAACTGGAAGGGTTTTTCTCTGCACATTATTTCTAAAATGCCACTGTTCACATCCTAGCACAGTCCAATCAGATGGGAATATCTCCACCCTTAGATATTCTGCCCACAGTTACTTTATAGCTTGAACAGGTATTTAAATTCTTTCCCAGTAGCTTGAGTGCTAATTGAGCTGAACAAAACATGAGACAAAACTCTTCTTTTGGTGTAGCCAGGTGGGGGTTGGTCTCTTCTGCCAGGCAAGCAGCAACAGAACAAGGGGACACAGTCCCAAGTTGTGTCAGGGCAGGTCTAGGCTGGATGTTAGGAGGAAGTTGTTGGCAGAGAGAGTGATTGGCATTGGAATGGGCTGCCCAGGGAGGTAGTGGAGTTGCTGTCCCAGGAGGTGTTCAAGCAAAACCTGGCTGAGGCACTTAGTGCCATGGTCTGGTTGACTGGATAGGGCTGGGTGCTAGGTTGGACTGGATGATCTTGGAGGTCTCTTCCAACCTGGTTGATTCTATGATTCTACATTTGCACAGCGGAGCACAAAGCTCTGCTTGGGTGGTGAGCACAGTGGGAACTAGCCCCAAGAAAGAAACAATTCCACCAGGCCTTTATCCAGTTCCTATCAGCAGAGGCAAAATTTGGCTTGGCCTCTTCTTACCCAAGGCAGCAGCTAGATATGATTGATACGTTCTTATTTGTGGAGCAGCACCAGAAAGGAGAGCAGATACCAGTGATATATTTGGGATAAAGTGACTTGCACAGGGCAGACCTTGTCCTTTCATGTGCAGAAGAGGAAAGAAGGTGAAAAAATCTTCACTCACCCCACCAAGAATGTATACATGCACTCATGTGCCCACCTCTTTCCCCCTTCCATAGGATTGGGTGACTTTGCACAGAAATTATTCTCAGTGTAATGCCAGCACGGGTGAAGCAAAGTGAGCCTCTCTGCCAGTGTTGCTTCTTGGCCATGGTGCAGGAAACAGGAAGGTCACTTAGCTTAAAAGGAGGCAGATTAGCTCACATTCTTGCCAAATGGGGGAAGTCAAAGTCATAACAAGTGACCATGTGCTTGATAATATTTGTATGCATGATGACCACATTTCCTAGTGAACTAATTAGGCTATCTTGGCATGCTTGCATCCACAAATATGTTACAAGACATCTATGCTTAGATAGTGAAGAAAAATTAGCTGCCACCAGTAAAAAAAAAACACATTACAGATAGGAAGAACTGAGGGGGCAGGGAGTAGTTTTCAAAGTTATTGCCATTGAGGAATAAAAGAGCTAAAAAGAAGAGTTAAAATGCAAGCACACCTTGCTACTAACTTGTTTTGCAGCCAGGCAAGAATCATTTATGAAACTAGCAGACAGTGTAATCCTGTACTGCCTGTGCTGCAACTATAAACCTTTACAAACATTTGTGGGTAGCTCAGAACAAAAGGCCACTTGGTGTTCCACAAGACAGGCATATTAGTGCCAGTGTAGGAGCTTCCTAATACAAAAATATTTGAAAAATAAAGGCTTTTAAAAATACTTATGTCAAGTGTTAAGAGCCTAAATTTAGGATGTGGAGGAGTCATTGTCCTTGGAGGTGTTCCAGAAAAGACTGGATAAGGCATTTGGTGCCATGGTCTATTTGATTGGCTGGGGCTGGGTGCTAGGTTGGACTGGATGATCTTGGAGGTCTCTTCCAACCTGGTTAATTCTATGATTCTAAGTTTCAAATATTTACACTGTGTGCTAGTTTGAGCCTAGTTGAGATACTTTGGTGAGAGGAAATAGAAGATAGGCTGTGAATAGGAAACAATGCTGATGTCTGCTGAGATGGATAAGAACAAGAACACAAACATAGATAATAGAGTTGCTCTCTGGCTCTGGCTGCCTCCCTTCTCTCTCTAACCTACCGTCTAACTAATCCTTCTGCTTCCTAACCCCCCAGCCAATTCTCCAAACTCACCTTGACTGTAAGGCAAAGTCTGAGATAAGGTAGAGGGATGGAAAGGAGGTGGAAAGGTGGTTGGGAGCCCCTCCTGGGGACTCTGGTTTCTGGGAGGGCTGCTGCATTTCTATATTTCTTTTACCTTGTCTATTTCCATCTCTAGCTGCATAGATTGTAAATACCTGCTTGGATATTGTGCTAAGCTGTAAATATAAAGCTTCATTCTTTAATTTCCAGCTTGGCTGAGTCTAGTCTGGGTGATTTCCTTAAGTGTGGGGGGCAGGGAACACCCAAACCATCAGACACAGGTAAAGTAACAAACATGGAACTGGATAAAAACTATTTGATGAATACAAGAAAAACAGTAAAAATCATATTGCAGAAATATAACTGATTATTTTCCTGCCCATTTTTCTTCAACTACATGATGAGAAGAATGGGGGGGGGGGGGGGAGAATGCCAATTTCAGAGGCCAATGTATACTACAAACATCTCCAGATGTTCAGACAAACTTGTGCAAATGTCAAACTCTAATACATTGTTTTTCCCATCTCTCGCTGGAAGACAGACACATTTATGGTGAGCAGGAAATGCTTACTGCGTGTCACATCACAGAGTTCTGAGATTAGATGGGGGTGTGTGAAGGAATATTCATTCACAGTCACAATTTTCTTGAAGCCCTGCTGGCCCATAAAGCAGCAGCAGAGGCACTGCACTACATCCTTCTTCACACATGCATATTAAAAACCTCCAGATACAACAAGATGAACTCATTAAAATGCAAGACAAGCAAAAATAAAGCATCCTGAAATATTATTTACCCACTGACTGTTTTGTCATTGCCAGGCAAAACTTTGGGATGCAACTTTCACAGCAAAGCAGACCCTGTAAAGCATTTTGTAAAGATAATAAGCCTCCACAGATCAGATTTTGGTCTGTTTCCCCAAGATGTTCGTCAAATGAAAGCAAATAAATAACCAAATAGCTAAGTAATTAATTCAACATTAGTGTATGGTTACATTTTTTACACTCTGAGACTTGTTATAGATGCAATATAAACCACAGCTTAGTATCCAGCATAACTATTACCAGTTAACTTCATGGTGTATAAGAATTCCTGTGTACACATAGAAGAAATCTGACCATTTACATATTCTGTAAACCAGAGTGCATTATGGCTTAATAAGAAAAGAAACAAACATCCACACATTCATTTTTCCCTATCTGAAATGAATCAGGCTACTTTAAAGAGAAATGCCTGGAACATGTCCAGAGAAGGACAACAAAGCTGGTGGGAGACCTGGAGCACAGCCCTGTGAGGAGAGGCTAAGGGAGCTGGGGGTGTGCAGCCTGCAGAAGAGGAGGCTCAGGGGGGACCTCATTACTGTCTACAACTACCTGAAGGGAGGCTGTAGCCAGGTGGGGTTGGTCTCTTCTGCCAGGCACCCAGCAACAGAACAAGGGGACACAGTCTCAGGTTGTGCCAGGGAAGGTCTAGGCTGGATGTTAGGAGGAAGTTGTTGTCAGAGAGAGTGATTGGCATTGAAATGGGCTGCCCAGGGAGGTGGTGGAGTCCCTGTCCCTGGAGATGTTGAAGCCAAGCCTGGCTGAGGCACTTAGTGCCATGGTCTGGTTGACTGGACAGGGCTGGGTGCTAGTTTGGACTGGAGGTCTCTTCCAATCTGTTTGATTTTATGACACCATATACAACTTTTAATCTTAAATGAACTACATTATAATATGCCTGATTAAAATAACAAGAACTGTTAACATTTTGTTGTCCAGTCATCCTAATTTCTTATTTCCTCTATCAAGACCAATCAATAATTCATTGCAAAAATATGTGCTTCCCAGTTGTGTAGTCATTTCATTGTCATTTAACTAACTTGGAGATAGCAATAACTCAGTCTTGAGTTTCATTAACGCCTTTTGCATCGTCAAGGATGACATCCCTGTCAAGCTCTAGCTAAAGTATGTCAAAGCACATCTAACACACAAAAGCATTTCCTCATATATTTGAATATAAATAGGTTTATTATGGAAATCTTAAATTAAAAGGTATGGGGCAAGAACATAGGAAAAAAGGAAGAGAAAACATAAAAGGAAGGGGTTTAAGTGACATGTTGATTAAACAAGGAATTTTTGTTGGGGGATTTTTTGTTAGCTTGTTTCTATTGGGGTTTTTTGGTTGATTGGTTTTGTTTGGGGTTTGTTTTGAAGTGGGGTTTTTTTTAGGCTTGTTGTGGTTTTGTTCTTCCTCTAATCCCTGTCTCCCTCTGTGTCACAGAGGATACGGATTATCAGGATTACTATTTCTTTTTCCTCCCACCGCTCTTGTTCCACTGACACTGAAACACTTCAGCCCTGCTCTTCCCCTCTTGCTTTACACACCCCTGCTTCCTCCACAGCTTTGCCTCAGGGCCAGCACAGGGTTCAGCAAAATCTCAGCAGCACAGGGGCTACGATTTCAGCTTCAGTGCTAGTTTTTCAGCCAGGCATAGCAACTGCTGTAAAACGAATCCTACTTCAATGATGTATCTGCAGGCTAAAGCATGTGAAATATCTCAGGGGTGCTGATAGGTGCACAGGCTGGTCAGCACCAACGGAGCTGAAAGGTGCTGCAAAACTTTCACACACAACTTCAGAGAATTCAGGAAACCCTGCAAGGAATCTTCACCAAGGCTCTCTCCTTCGACTTTTTCCAGAAACAGTGAAAGAAGAGAGCAACTCAGCAGGAAACTAAATGACCCTTTGAATCAGCCCTGGAAGAACTTATCTGCATTAACTGCGGAGATTACCCTTTTCCAATGCCTCCTCTTTGTCTCTATTCACTCCATGCAAGCAGACTTTGAAAGTTCAGAACTTGACAAATGAATAGTGGAAAACATACCCCTGACAAGAAGGCCATCTGCTCCTAAATGTTAAGGCTGCACTTCCAATTATGGACCTGAGTAGATCAAGCTAATAATAATAATTTTTAACAAAGCTGGCAGAATTATTTTAAGCGTACAATTTTTTTATCCTCATTTCCAGAAACTCTGCAACCATTTTGCATGACCGTTTTGTCATTTTGGTGACATGGGCAGAGGCACTGAGTGCAGCCTCAGCAAGTTTGCTGATGACACCAAGCTGTGTGATGCAGCAGACACATTGGAGGGCAGGGATCCATCCAGAGGGACCTGAACAGGCTGGAGAGGTGGGCACAAGCCAAGCTCATGAGGTTCAACAAGACCAAGTGCAAGGTCCCGCAGGTGGGTTGAGGCAATGCCAAGCACAAATCCAGGCTGGGCAGTGAGTGGCTGGAGAGCAACCATGAAGAGACTCGGGGGTGCTGGCAGACAAGAAGCTCAACAGGAGCCAGCAGTGTGCACTTGCAGCCCAGGAAGGCAAAGAGAGCCTGGGCTGCAGCAGGAGAAGTGTGGCCAGCAGGGACAGGGAGGTGATTCTCCCCCTTTATTCTGATGAGACCCCACCTGGAGTACTGCATCCACTTGTAGAGCTCCTATGACAAGAGGGATGTGGAGATGCTGGAGTGTGTCCAGAGAAGGGCCACGAGGATGCTCAGAGGACTGCAGCAGCTCTGCTGTGAGCACAGACTGAAAGAGGCTGTTCAATCTGGAGAAGAGGAGGCTCCCAGGTGACCTTCTTGTGGCCTCCCAGTATCTGAAAGAGGGCCTACAAAAAAGCTGGAGAGGGACTGTTTAGGCTCTCAGGGAGTGAGAGGACTGGGAGGATTGGAGCAAAGCTGGAGGTGGGGAGAGTCAGACTGGATGTGAGAAGGAAGTTGTTGAGCATGAGAGTGGTGAGAGCCTGGACTGGGTTGTGCAGGGAAGTGGTTGAGGCCCCATGGCTGGAGATGGTTAAGGCCAGGCTGGATGAGGCTCTAACGAGGTTGATCTAAGGTAGGGTGTCCCTGCCCATGGCAGAGGGGTTGGAACTGGCTGATTCTTGTGGATAGGGCTGGGGGATAGGTTGGACTGGACGATCTTGGAGGTCTCTTCCAACCGGGTTGATTCTATGACTGAGTCTATGATCCTTGTGGTCCCTTCCAACCCTGACTGATTCTACAATTTTATCTGAGACTTCAAAAAACACTGAAAGCAGAAGTTCAGCTATAACAGAGAATTTACTACACACATACATATAAACAACACAGTATTGGCTGAGCCTGGCCAATAATACTATGCCTTGGCATCCATAGGTCATTCCATTTTGTAAGGTAGAAAACTGTTTCCAGTCATATGATGGCAAATAGATGCCTGACTGAGAAAAAAACCCACAACAAAACAAAAAGAAAAAATGACAGGGATTTACTGATGGCTAGTACATACTAAATTATGTCATGCAACAGGGAGGGGTCATGCAGAATGATACATTCACAGATGTCAGTTTGCACCACTATTAGATGTTGTTATCACTAAGCATATACAATTTTTTTTTTACTCAGTGTTATCTTCAGAAAGGAACCTAAAAAATGTGAAGGCTGAAAGCTCTGCTAAATGTCCAGATGCTGAAGATCTGTCATAATCAGGACATGTGCCTTCTGCTCAAAAAGCCCACCTCATAAAGATCCCAAACCTACCCACCCACACCTCTCCTCTGCCTCAAGAAAAGCTAACAGCATTGCAAGAAGAAACTAGCTGCAATTTATAGTTCATAGAATAAACCAGGTTGGAAGAGACCTCCAAGCTCAGCCAGTCCAACCTAGCACCCAGCTAGCAACCAGCCCTAGACAATCAACCAGACCATGGCACTAAGTGCCCCAGTCAGGCTTTGCTTAGACACCTCTCGAGACAGCAACTCCACCACCTCCCTGGGCAGCCCATTCCAATGCCAATCACTCTCTCTGACAACAACTTCCTCCTAACATCCAGCCTAGACCTCCCCTGCCACAACTTGAGATTGTGTCCCCTCCTTCTGTTGCTGCTTGCCTGGCAGAAGAGATCAACCCCACTTGGCTACAGCCTCCCTTCATGTAGTTGTAGACAGCAATGAGCTCTGCCCTGAGCCTACTCTTCTGCAGGGTGCACACCCCCAGCTCCCTCAGCATCTCCTCACAGAGCTGTGTTCTAGGCTTCCCATCAGCTTCATCACCCTTGCCTCCAGTATCTTAAATTCTCTCGACTTGATGAGCCCAGAACTGGACACAGCACTCAAGGTGTGGCTTGAGCAGCGATGAGCAGAGGCAGAATAACCTCCCTTGTCCTACTGGCCACACTGTTCCTGATACAGGCCAGGATGCCATTAGCTCCCCTGGCCACAATGATGGCTCATGTCCAGCTACTACCTACCAGCACCCCCAGATCCCTTTCCTTCTGGCTGCTGTTACCACAAAATGAGGCCAAAAATATATCCAGACCATATAAAATTGTTAGTTGATGCTTCATTTTAGCAGCTTCTGTATTTGAAAGTTTAACCAAGTAAATGGATGATTTTTACTGTTTTTTTTTTAAGTGGATTAAGTGACCACATAACACATAAGCAAACTGCAAATACCTATCAGTCCTCATCTTTGTTTCAGTACAATGCAACTGAGATACAATTTGACTTTTCTGATAATACCTGATGAAAGAGACTTCTCTGTTGCTGGCTTTTGGAATAGTTGGTGGAAATGATGGGCAAGAGGAAGCTTTAGTCTATTTAATGCACACTTAAAAAAAGTATCACAGCATCACAGTATCACCAAGGTTGGAAGAGACCTCACAGATCATCAAGTCCAACCCTTTACCACAGAGCTCAAGGCTAGACCATGGCACCAAGTGCCATGTCCAGCCTTGCCTTGAACAGCCCCAGGGACGGCGACTCCAAGTAACATCATTAATACTTTTGTATTCACTGAAGAATTCTAAGTATGCCCTTGAAATAAGGTTCTGAGCATCTGCCAGATGAGTAAAATCACATATTCTCACTTTGTCTCATCTGACTCTTCATCTACTCTTCTCATGAATACTCTGCTTGGAATTCCACCACTCAAACTGGCTGATTATCATCCAGAAGTCTAAGAGATTAGAATACTTTCTTACACACAAGCTCTTCAAAACAGAAAATATTATTTTTTTATATTTCACAATGATCAAGAGGAAAAGAAAATCCAGGCAAATGTGTTGATGCTCAAAAAATAATAGAAGACTCGACTCTAAAGAAATGCTTCCTTTTCCAGATACTGTCCCTTTGGATGTTTATTAGGTTCTGTCCACCACAATTATCAGTATTGCAGGAATATATCTGAAAAGAGAATTTGCCTAAGGGTGGTAAGAAAGTACGGCAGTGGGTCAACATTTAGACTTCTCTGCCAAGAGCAACAGAGTGTTGAATATTACAAACATTCTGCTGGGCTTCGGTGTTGCCGAATGCCAAGTTGTTCTCTTCCCACATATGGGCCATAAACCTCTGGAAGCAGAGGTAGCAGTCTGGGGCTTTAAAGCAGCTTAAGACAGCCACTGAATGCCCCATTGAGTGGGCAATTAATTCCTTTCAGTCCCTCTAAAAAGCTCAGCTCTCTTGCACAGTCTCCTAGTATAATGGATAACATACGTCTAAAGTAACGTTCCCATACTTCAGATAGCTCAAGTTATTCAGCTGCCTCGCTGCCTAATGGCATTTTCAAAAGCACTGAGTAATTGAACATTTATTGATTTCAATGGAGGTAAGCATTCACATGATTACCTGCATCTGGATGTATACTAACATCTATAATTTAACTGGACCTAATTGGATACTCCAATTTTGTCATTGCTAGTGTGACTTCCAAAGATGCTGAGTCTTTGCAAATCCAAATGACTCAGAGCATTGTAAATGCTCAGCACTTCTGAAGAAGCAGGGTCTAAAGCACACCTGCCCTAATCAGAAGTGGAAGGCTACCTTTGATCGAGTGTGCCTGACACAGCATGTTTATTTAAAGTGCTGGAGTATCACACACCTTATACTGAGAGAGTTTGCCTGAACAGGAGACCAAAGGGCCCTTCTGCTTTCACTCAAAACTGACTTGACATTCCAGGAGCTGTGTTTAAGTAGGCTTAGAAGAACAAAAAGCTATTCACATTTCAAGGATCCTTACTACAAACATAAAACCACAGAAGGTGGTTCAAACTAAGCTACCTTTACAAATTTTTCTTTGGCAAACAGTGTAGACACCATGCTGCCCTACTCTGCAAAGACATGGGTCCAAAGATAATTAACCTGCTTCTGTGAAATCCACTTTGGAATTTATTTAGACCTGCTTGGAAAGTTGGCTGATACCTCAATGTCTCCCAGCTTTCTAAACGACCTTCTATTTATGGAGCAAGATTCTACTGTACTTGAGACCACCCTAAAGAAGTAAAAGTGCTTCTAACCACTACAAAGAGCTAACATCAGAGGAATGAAGGAGGTCAGGGTGGTGGGAAACTCGAGTATACAAAAGAGTTTTGCACAGGGTAAAGACTACCATTTCTTGAAAGAATCTCACCTTTCAGGTAATCTTTTAACCAATGTTCTTCAGGGAATGATCAACCCTAGCCCAAGTGGAGGTCATTGTAACAAATTACCTAACTTTGCCCACTCGAGAAGGAAGTTTCTCATTAAGATGTTGAGATTATAAAACCATATTCCTTCAGCACTTAATGTGGAAAACTATAATAGAAAATGGATATAAACAACACAGAGAAAAGCTCCTGGCTTACTAAATTAGTCTTCCTTAGAGCTACTGTAAGATGCACAATAATACAGCAGTGACAGCTATGTGTGCTTTTTTTATGACCAGGCTAAAGAGGTTGAAGTAAATATAGCTTTGGTTAGGACACAAGAAGGAGAAATCAAGACATTAATAGGACCAAGACTAAAAAAATGGATCTTTTGATGCCAGTTTTACATGCTCCAGAGCATCCTGTAGATCTGCAGAATCTTAATACTGCCTTTGAAAAATTTTAGACTCAGGGTTTTGACCTCACTGGTTATCCTTGCATGTGAATGCATGAAAACATAGAGGCTGAGTAACAGGACCTCTCAAATGCCTTTCTACTTTGCAGACTATGTCTTAACACAGCCTGATATTTCTTAAACATATATCCTTCCTTTCAAAAGCACAGACAACTTAGTTTATCCACTCACAAGTCATATAGTATCTTTTTAATGAGTATATCCACTGCTTACATAAGGAAGTGATATTGGCAATCTGGCTTTGTGCCTTTTTAATGCAAATTGCTTTTGACTCTTTTTAATGCAGTTTTAGAAGTGAAGATGAAGATTTAAAATCAAATATTTACTACATACTTCCAAGAACAGCAATAACTAGTGAACCACGGAGTGAAAACCTCTACAACACAGTGGAAAGGTCAAGACAAAAGCAGGCAAACAGCAAGTTTTGCTCATTTTGCTTCAATACTCGACTGATTTTAAGCACTGTTGACTTAAATGCACAGATAATACAAGGACTAATACAAAAGAGGAGACCAAGAGGGAGTGTGGAGGTGCGAGAGAGACAGAAACTGTTTTCCAGTTTCTGATTAGCCAGATGCCAAAGATGCTTTAGTCAGAGAACATATTTAAGATACACCACTGTCATTTGTTTTAGGAATGGTTACTCTCCTCTATTAAGAGCTGACAGAGTTCAGGTTCTGTTGTCAGGGGTTTTATTTTTTGGAGGAGAGGGGTTGTTTCCTGAGGGTTTTTTTTTAAACACTTAAAAATAATCAAGGCATTATTTTCAAAGTTATAGAGAAAGATGATATAAATGACAAGGGAAAAAATACTAACTGTTCAGCTGTTACTGAAAGGTGTCAAATTAATGAGCATTCAGATTTGTCTTTTAAATTGCAGGGAAGGAGTTTAGAGGAACAGGGACAGTGAAATTCTTAAAGATCAGCTAAATAAAGCTTTTGTCTTGAAGCAGATTGAGGCTTTTCCTAATTTAAAGCAAACAAACACCAATTAAAAGAAAGAAAAATATAGAGCTATGTTTCCTATCTGCTTCATTTAACAGACCCAGGATTTATTTCATTTGTTGCTCAACATTCTTCCAGTTAGTCCTCTTTGCTTTGTCAGCCACAGCCATATATAACGCAACTGTAGATTTCAGCACAACGTAGTTGTGACAATAAACACTTCACAGTTATCTCTAGCTCAGTCTATAGCTAGAAACAGAATTATATCCCTGCTCGGTCTTCAGTTCCCAGAACTCAGCTGGAAACTGAGCCAGCCTAATCTCAAAGCTCCCTAAAATATCCTTGTTAACTCTGAAATAGACAGACAAAGGCTGCAAGGATCTGGACAGGACGTTTTCTGAGTAAGGCCAGTCTCACTCAGGTGGGAGACCCAGCAAGGTTATATCTATTCACAGTAGCTGTTTCTTGTGCCAGTAGTTTGCATCAACTTGGTGCCAGCTGGCAAAGCTCAGCCTGTCACCTCAGGAAAACTACCTTCCCAAGCAGTGCAAACCTCCAGTGAAATGTCACTACAGACAAGCTCCCAGCTGAGAACATATGCCCTCAGCTCATCTGACACTGTCCTTTCCGAGCATAGTGCCCTTCTCAGCACCGGATGCAGAGCGCTAGAAGAAGCAGCCAACTCCACACATGTTCCAATAATACAGCAACTCTGGCAGCTGTGGTCTGGCAAGTTTGGGAGGCTCATGCCCACCAACACAGTAATATTAAGAGTGTGCTTTGCATTCTAGAATGTTAATTACGACAAACAGAATTTTACTGAGGTTTAAAAGCCTCCTCTTTACCTTCTTTGGCATGTGATAAATTAAAAGGGAAGGAAATTTACGAGGAAAAGAGCAAGAGGAGAAATAAAGTAAGTCGTTGTCTCTGAGGCAAACAATATGTTAGCAAAAATGTAGCAAAGGCATCTTAGCAGTTACATTCTAGCCTGCTGTACGCTAATTAGGACTGACAAGGTAATTTATACATTGGCTTTCACAGAACAGAGAGGGAAGGAATGAGCAACAGTTTCATTACTTAGAGATGATGAAGATTTCATGACTGGATAAACCAAGAACTGCTTTAGTTGTGAAACAGAAGATGCTAAATATCAAGGCCACATATTTAGTTTTGCAAAGCTCACTTTTTCCAACAGAAGTCACAAAGCAAGCAGAGCAGCACAAACGTGGACAGAGTATCCTATATATTTTAGTATGCAAAGAAACTTCTTTCTGTTAAACTTGTGCACTTGTGGTCAAAGTGCTTTCCAGTCCTGCGGGATAAACAGTGACAGTCAAACCAGACAGGATGACTTGGCCACACTTGACCCAAACGATAGCCTGTTCTGAAGCTCTGAGAGGCAGCATGCCTCGGTAAGAACACGCCCCATACAGCACACACCACTGTCACATAAGTTGATCTCCCTCTAGAAAACACTGAGAAGAACAATATTTAAGTGCTGGGTGAAAGCAGGTGTAATATGTTTCTCTGTGCTTGCACACAAAAAAACCTGAAAGGTGGAAGAGATGAACATGTGAGTGGACAGCAGTCAGGTTCATCAAGTTTTTAGTCATGGTTTATTACCCAAAGCTTTTTAACAAGAGTGACCTTGGGCTCATCAAGCATGTTTCCATTCAGCAGTAAGGAAAATACCTAATACATCCCAGTAAATGCACAGGTTCTGCAGCAGTACTGTGGTAAGATCATGATTTACTGGCCCAAGGCAAGTAGGTTTTTGAAATGGAAAGCAATTAAGGTATTTGCATGCTTATATGGCAACATTAATTTCTGCAAGAGCTTTTTCCGGGTCACTGGAAAGGAGGCATTTGAATAACAACCCTTTAGATTTTAATCACACATTATCTATTCACAATGATGTCAGGTGGCTGAATGGAAAAAAATAATAACCATTGATAATTAAAAATAGGGTGTTTTTTTTCCCCTCAGAGGAAAAGATTCAGCCCTTGTACTTTAATAACTGTAGCTCCTGTTTAATATACAGCCAAACAAATTAAAGATTCTCTTCTCGGTTTACAAAAATTCAACAACTAATACTGCTGCTCAAGGGACAGTATCTCAGTAGGCATCTGGAGAACCTACTGGTTAATTAATAGATCCATTAATTAGACAGCTGTAGTGTTAGAAGAAAATTTAATTGTTTGGATTAATAACCCTACTAATTAGTCCTAAAGAAAATCACCATCAACCCACAGAGTTGAGAGAATGCTGACTTCCTAAATGCATATCTGCATGATTAACTTCACATTTCTAGACCACACTGGCTAAGCACTGATTGACTTAGAAGATTGTAGGTGCCATGGGAACATCCAGACTAAATCCAAGTGGTGATATTTCTGCTCTCTAGGACATATGCCACTGGACAGAAATGCTATTAAAAATCATTTACATGTTTCTTGATTCTGAAGTATGGTACAGATGTGGGAATCTGAGAGAAACAATTACAAACACCACAGCTGTGAGGGGAATACATAAATCATGAGGCAACCCAGGAATATTACTTAATTTAAAATCATCAAGGTATGCAAGAGATATGCAACAGCAGAGAGAAATCTATGCAAAACCAAAACAGGGCTGCAGTGCTTCTGAATAATCTTATTTGCCTTGTCTCACCAAGAAGATGGGCATATCCCTTTCACAAAAGAAGTGTTGAATGATATGTTTCCTAAGAGCCATAACCTACAGCCAGCTATAGACAGCTACCCTTCCACTGGCTGTCACAACTTAGCATTTGCTGCATTCTGTGCTTGTTTCTTCAGCCACAACATTGCCTTCCTGCATTCCTGAATCTTTTTAGCTTATTAAGTTGTCACATGCTGTTTATTTTTAGAAAACCAATCAACTTGACAAAGCCCAAGACTGAAAGAAAGAACTCCACATCAAATTCTAGGAGCTACTTCAATAGAAATTAGCAGAGGTGCCTGGTAGAATCTGTGAGGAAGAGATACCAAGCATGTTTTTAAAATCCTACTTCATCACTTCATGTGCAGCTCTCTCTGGCCCAGGAAATCTCTTTATTAATATGCATCATACTATTATAAGACTATGTGACAAGAGGAAGGAAAACTAACTGATAACTTAAGTGAAACTGTCACTTAAATATATAGGATGCTTGTCATTGTTAGTTTTGTTCAAGGAGCTTATTTTACTTCCAATATAATCATAGAATCAACCATGTTGGAAGAGAACTCTGAGATCATCCAGTCCAACCTAGCACCCAACCCTAGCCAATCAAGCAGACCATGGCACTAAGTTTGCCTAAACACCTTCAGGGACAGTGACTCCACCACCTCCCTGGGCAGCCCATTCCAATGCCAATCACTCTCTCTGCCAACAACTTCCTCCTAACATCCAGCCTAGACCTACCCTGGCACAACTTGAGACTGTGTCCCCTTGTTCTACTGGTGGTTGCCTGAGGGAAGAGACCAACCCCACCTGGCAACAACCTCCCTTCAGGTAGTTGTAGACAGCATTAATAGACTGGGGAGATTCCTCCCTTCAACTGAAGTATCAGGAGGGAAAACTTGAACTTCTAGCTATGTTGAAGTATAACTCCATTCAATCTTTAGTAGCTAGTAAGCAGCAGCAGATGACAGGTGACCTGTCAGCTGGTAGATTAAGGAAAAGCTAAAAGCCCTTGATACTATTGCAAGTGCTTTCTGTAATGATTGTTTTTTCTGAGAAGGTGGGGTAGGGGTTGGGGTTTGTTTGGGCTTGGTTTGTGTTGGTTTTTGTTTTGAATACAGAATTGAATCACAGAATCAACCAGGTTGGAAGAGAACTCCAAAATCAACCAGTCCAACCTCGCACCCAGCCCTAAACAATAAACTAGACCATGGCACTAAGTGCCTCATCCAGGCTTTTCTTCAACACCTCCAGGGACAGCAACTCCACCACCTCCCTGGGCAGCTCGTTCCAATACCAATCACTCTCTCTGGCAACAACTTCCTCCTAACATCCAGCCTACATCTCTCTCAGCCCAACTTGATACTGTGTCCCCCTTGTTCTGTTGCTGGTTGCTACAGCTGAAGTTATTGGGATACCTTTAGTAGCTGAATTAATTACTACCAAAACACTAACATCTTAAATTGCTTACATTATTATGCTGTACTGAGAATTGGAAAGTGCAATTGTTCATCAATCCAATCCAACAAACATGCATTTGTTTAAAGAGAGGGTAATTTTTATGCTGACAGGATATCCAAGAAAGAAAAAGAACACTATATGAAGAAGACAACACTCACATAAATCTTTAAAAACACCAAAAAGAAGAAACCAACCCCAAAACCAATCAAACACAAAGAGTTGAAAACACAAAGCTGAGGATTTGAGTATTTCTCTTTGGGAAGAGAGAAATCCAAGGCAATTTCTACACTTGTGGTTGACCGTAATGAAAGCCTACAGACACCAGTATATTTAAATGTGTTTCTGACTTTTTTTTAGATACTAGCAATGGAAAAAAAAATAGGGGATTTTTTCCCCTTGGTTTTTGTTTTGTTTGTTTTTCATAGGATGTCAACCAAATAATTCAAGTGTCAAGATATAACTGTCAAAGTCAGGCTGCTTTCCCTGTCAAAAACACAGAGAAGATATGGACATGTTGCCAACTTCCACAACACTGTCAGAAGTGCCATCAGTGCATTTTTTTCCCCCTTAGGCATATGATTAAGTGACAATCCAAAGAGTATCCACTTTGCAATATATTCTTTGTAGCTGGGTGAAAAGCTTAAAAAGCACATGAGCAATAACAACATAAAATAATTTCAGAAGAACTGAAAAAAAAAACCTGAACTGATCTCATGATTTTCAATCAATTTCTGTATGTCTTGTAGTGGTAATACAGCTGTGGTGGCCTGGAAAAGCAAATAAAAGGGTACTGTAAGACCTGTGGATGGCAGTGCCCCAGACTCAACAGGGAGCAGCTGAACTAAAAGTTACCAGAAAGAGGGCATGTACCACCAAGGTCAACATAGCAACAAAGTCTCCTTGTGTAGATGGAAAAAGATGACATCTCTTCATCCCATCCAGCACAGAGATTTACTACAGAATCCACTCGGTCACTATAAGGTAAGCATCAAGGTAATGAACCAAGTCATGTTTTCATGCAGACATCTAATTAGGCCTCTGCAGCAAATCCATTCCCCAACTGGCATGAATGATCTGTGTTCTTGGCAACAAATCTCAGCCTGTTGAACACGTTTCCATGCTTTCATTTGTCTAAACACAGCATATCCCAGGCATTTAGCTTTAGAAAGGATGTCACTGCTCTGTAATGAATTCTTTTCTTCAGTCTCCATGTCCTTCATGGGACTTCCTCTCAAAGTAGAAAAGAAATAAAACCACAAACCAAGACACCTACATCTCCACAGCACACAAGTTTCAGTTAATGCATGCACCAAGTACAACACTTTCACCTCCTCCTCCACAAATGCATGAAAACACTAAAATCTACCATTGAAAACATCAGTTATGGTTCTTCAATGCTTGCCTTTCTCACCTTCAATGGAGAGGGCAGTCTGGATGGGTACTTTTCTGAAACAGAGCATTATTTTTCACAGTTATGCATTATGCTGTACTGCAGAGTATCTTACAAATCCAATTTAAAATACCACATATACATCAGTGCAGCAGAGATGCAATTCATCTTGGATTCATCTCCACCAGCTAAAAGATTGTCATTACCTATGTTCACTGTGCATTACTTGAAAAAGCCCACAAAACCAAAACAAACCACACAAACAACAACAAAGCAAAAACAACAATAAAAAAACCCTCTTAACATCCACCATCAAAAAAACCTGCCACTGCAAATGCTTGGCTTTTAGGAAGAGAGCACATCTTCAACTAAGGATAACAACTACCCAACAGTTAATTTTTGCAGGTTTCTAATGGTCTTAAGTGACATCTTAAGGGGATACAGCCTCAAGTTGTGCCAGGGGAGGTATAGACTGGATGTTAGGAGGAAGTTGTTGGCAGAGAGAGTGATTTGCATCGGAATGGGCTGCCCAGGGAGGTGGTGGAGTCACTGTCCCTGGAGGTGTTCAAGCAAAGCCTGGATGAGGCACTTAGTGCCATGGTCTCATTGATTGGACAGGGCTGGGTGCTAGGTGGGACTGGATGATCTTGGAGGTCTCTTCCCACCTGGTTGATTCTATGATTCTATTACATTTAAATGCAGTTGCTGTGGATTTATTTCATTTTGACTGTGAACAGTATTAAACCCACTAGAGTCTTCTACTCCTTGCCATAAATTTCAGCTTCTACATCTGCAAATCAGCTTTCTGCTGGAAGTACAAATAAGGAGATTTATGGTACATGGGAAAATAGCAACAAATACTTCCAAGGCCCTTGAATCAGCAAAAACTACTCTATTTTTCAGGAACTACTGAATGATACAATGAAAAGAAATCAAAGACATCTTTCTGAATACTATTCCAGCCATTTACAATTTTTACAACTAAGAACTTGGCTGAACATTTGTTTCCATTTGGGTAGGGGATAAAACATGTAAATCTTTCACAATACTTGCACCAAAGTATTTTATTACTTTAAATGTTGTGATATTGCAGCTATGGTAATATATTGTATCATAAGGGATTGGTGAGCCTTGACACCTTTGGGTATCTTTCTCCCTCCCAGTAAACCACTGGTTTCTATTTGATGTCATCTTTTAGCAGGATATTGCAGTGTTCTGGGAACAGCAGCCCAGAATGCTGCTCCACTCCTCTTTTTAGAGGTCTTTAGTCTTTTCTACACTCACAGAAGCAGCTCTGCTCATGCAGATTGTACTGGTTTGAGCCTAGCTAGGATATTTTGGTGAAAAGAATTAGATTATAGACTGTGAAAAGCAACTGCACTCATAGGCTTGCTGAGATGGATAAAAAACAAGAACACAAACAAAGATAACATCGTTTTGCTCTCTAGCTTTGGGCTGCACTTTCTCTCTAACCTGCCGTCTGTGTGACTTAATCCTTTTGCTTTCTAATCCCCCTGGCCGACCCTCCAAACTCACCTTGAATGTAAAGCAACGTCTGGGGTAAGGTAGAGGGATGAAAAGGAGGTTTAAGGGTGGTTGGCAGCCCCTCCTGGGGACTCTGGTTTCTGGGAGGACTGTTGTGTTTCTGTATTACTTTTTAACTTACATATTTCTGTCTCTAGCTGCATAGATTATAAATATCTGCTTGTATATTGTGCTAAGCTGTAAATAAAAGCCTCATTCTTTAATTTCCAGCTTGGCTGAGTCTAGTATGAGTGATTTTTCTTAAGTGTGGGGGGGTCAAGTAACACCCAAACCATCACACAGTTCTGTACTGCTCAGTTAAAAGCTACTCCTCAAACCACACATGCAAACAAATCACGGACAAAACAAACAAACAAAACCCCTGCCTAACAAAGCACCTCAGACATTCTTACAGCTTCTAGCTTCTGATTTTAGCTTTCTCCATCCAATTCCGTGGGGTTTTTCCTCTCCCCTTCATTTTGTACTTCTCATGCTTGTGAGAAGCATCAAGCAAAGACTATTTTGTCAAGAATTCTTAAATCCTCTTAAAATTTTAATCTCCCTCCTGCCACGGCAATCCTTCTGCCCCTGAAGTAGGAGGATGGCTGTTCCTCATGCTGCAGCATGCAGCAGAGAAAAGGATGGATTTACAGGGAAATGATTCTATTTCTGTACTACAGGTTCCAGTTCTGTTAAGTTACTGCAATAATTTATTATTAGAAGCAGTAACTCACTGATTAAATTAATAGACACACACAGTCAGTCTGGAGTAAAATACAGCATATCATGTTCAGTTGGGAAATACCTAAAAAATCAAGTTTGCTCTGTATCCATCGAAGCTGATTTGTGATGATATGGGAAAGTAGCTCCGGCCCAGGCAGCACGCCTGAAACCAAAGCAACATGCCACTGGGTTAAGCGCTGCCAACAGCGGCTGGGGAAGCGTTCCTGCAGCAGTCAGAGCATCTCTGTGTAAACATCGTGGCATGTGCCCTCTCTCAACTGAGCTGGCTCATAAGCATCTGACTGACAGCCTGCTGCCTTTAATGAACTGGAAAACTACATTTCCTGCCGCTGCTGATTTGGCCAAGTTCAGCTCCCTGAGAAATCATGAGCTGCTTTCCTTACCTTTGCCCTCTCCTCCATCCCACAGCATTCAACAGCACATTCTAGGCAATTAAAAGTACAAAGGCTTGTTTTGCATTTCGAAAGGTTTTCTTGACTCCTCAGACCTATCACTTTATCTTCCTTTGTGTCATTCAGACAGAAGACTCAAGATACGTTGGGAAGAGACAACGCCTCACTGACAAAAGCTTTTATTCTCAGATGAAACCAGGTGTTTCTTTTTCTTCTTAATATAACTTTGTATTCATTAACAGGATCACTTCCTCCCCCCCCCCCCCCCCCCCCCCCTCAAACTGCATGTACAGAATGGACCATACCACATTCATGGCTTGAACTACGCTGATTCAGAACGGGTGGAGCCAATATCTACATAAGGTTTATTTAAAAATCTAATTTTTTGCACAAGATAGAAAATAAATGAGTTGCCTAGCATCTAATTTTGACTCCAACTGCTGTTCAAGGCTTTGAGGGGGTTATTTTATTTTTTGTTTGGTTTTTTTCCCTGCTTGTCTTATGGACTTTTTTCATCTTTTCCCCCCTTTCCTCCTTGTTATGCTTATTAAAGAAAAGCATTTCGAATTTTAAAGGCAAGAGGGGCGATAAGAAAACTGTTTCCTGAGCTAGGCACTGCTAGACAGGACACAGAGGTTGCTACCATTCTTCCTTGCTGTGACATTAAATCAGTCTCAATTTAGAGCTGACTAAATGCTGCCACTGGTACCACTTAACTGTACAACAGAGGTCTAAAGGTTGTATCCCATTCTGCCGTTTCATAAAGTTGCTTTTAACTTCTGTCCTTCACCCTTCCTCCACTCCATTTTTCTCCTGCCCAGAAAACATGTTTCCAGACAGGTGTGCCTGATTTCTTCCTGGCAGCTCCTCCGCACAGCATATCTTTGCAGTACCCACAGTAAAGGTTTGACTCATAAGGCAGGGGAATTCCTTTCTGACACTCTGAGGTTGACCATTTGGCACAAAGGATTCCAGAGGACCACTGCAATACTCGCAGACAGTTTCACAGCTGCCGAATACTCTCGGTGCTGAAGGTTGCTGAATTTGTGCCCTTACATGTGAACAGAAGAACTTGTCACTCTTAATAGCTGCAGTCTCAAAGCCTCTGACTTCTGACTCACTGGACTTCAGGTTACACAATTCTACACTTGCACCACTCATCCACGTTTCAGCAGCTTTCCAGTGCTTTTGGTGTGTGGAACAGCCATTCCCTCCAGAGGGAAAACAATACCCCACACCACTTGCACAACTTGTTCTCATTTTGAGTAAAACAGTAACATGTTTCACATGGAGAGGAGGGTGCCCTCAAGCACCGCTATGCCCACCAGCGTATCCCATGACATATACTTTCCTCTACCAGTTCCAAAGAAAGCATGTACATACACACTGCTCACCAGAAAGTGAAAAAGGTTTATCTCATCATGAGTCTACACTTGCCACACTGCCAAACTAAACATAATTAAGGGTAACCGAACACTACTTCTTTCATCACAACCCAACTTTCTTCCCCCATTTGTCCTTCCTTTGGCACACACAAGGGCAATAACTCCAGGATTTTTCAGCAAAAGTCTGTCGCTTTCTGTGCTCTGCTTCGTCTCTAGAAATAGAGTTGAACCAATCAGCACATTTATTACACACTTATAAATCACATTAAAAATGCTACCAACAGGTACACTTTTGAAGTAATGCACTGACAGGAAATCACAGCTACTGCTATTTTAACTTAAGACTCATAAGCAAATTCTGCAACTGAGGAAGTAGAGGTTTGGGTTTTTTCTTTTTGTAATAATTATCACAGTATCACAGTATCACCAAGGTTGGAAGAGACCTCACAGATCATCAAGTCCAACCCTTTACCACAGAGCTCAAGGCTAGACCATGGCACCAAGTGCCACATCCAATCCTGCCTTGAACAGCTCCAGGGACGGCGACTCCACCACCTCCCCGGGCAGCCCATTCCAGTGTCCAATGACTCTCTCAGGGAAGAACTTTCTCCTCACCTCCAGCCTAAATTTCCCCTGGCACAGCCTGAGGCTGTGTCCTCTTGTTCTGGTGCTGGCCACCTGAGAGAAGAGAGCAACCTCCTCCTGGCCACAACCTCCCCTCAGGTAGGTGCAGACAGCAATAAGGTCTCCCCTGAGCCTCCTCTTCTCCAGGCTAACCAATCCCAGCTCCCTCAGCCTCTCCTCGTAATGCTGTGCTCAAGGGCTCTCCCCAGCCTCGTTGCCCTTCTCTGGACATGCTCAAGCATCTCAATGTCCCTCCTAAACTGGGGGGCCCAGAACTGAACACAGGACTCAAGGTGAGGTCTAACCAGTGCAGAGTACAGGGGCAGAATGACCTCCCTGCTCCTGCTGACCACACCATTCCTGATGCAGGCCAGGATGCCACTGGCTCTCTTGGCCACCTGGGCACACTGCTGGCTCATGTTCAGGCAGGTATCAATCAGCACCCCCAGATCCCTCTCTGTCTGGCTGCTCTCCAGCCACTCTGACCCCAGCCTGTATCTCTGCATGGGGTTGTTGTGGCCAAAGTGCAGCACCCTGCACTTGGAGCTATTATTTTGTCATTTAGAAAAGATGTGGGGGTTGCAGTTTTAAAACCAGTCTATTATTCCAGACAAGAGAGAGAACGTGGACAACTGATTTGTGTTTTTGAGCTAAATCCATCCTAGTGCAGAACAAGCATGCTTGGGTTGTGGAAAGAGATTAGTTGGGGTTTGTAATTGTGTGAATGAAGGCTACTAAAACTGTCACTGAAATTCCACATCTATGTCATATAGTTCCTCCAATGTGTCTCTACCTGCTCTCATTGACATATGACAAAGCTGAACGTGTGATCTAGAGATCAAAAATCTTTCTACCTTACTATTGTAGAAGAGAAAGCTCAGGGGTGACCTCATTGCTGTCTACAACTACCTGAAGGGACATTGCAGCCAGGTGGGGGTTGGCCTCTTCTCCCAGGCAACCAGCAATAGAACAAGGGGACACAGTCTCAAGTTGTGCCAGGAGAAGTCTAGGCTGGATGTTAGGAGGAAGTTCTTCACAGAGAGAGTGATTGGCATTGGAATGGGCTGCCCAGGGAGGTGGTGGAGGCACCATCCCTTGAGGCGTTCAAGAAAAGACTGGATGAGGCACTTAGTGCCATGGTCTGGTTGATTGGCTGGGGCTGGGTGCTAGGTTGGCCTGGATGATCTTGGAGGTCTCCTCCAACCTGGTTGATTCTATGATTTGACAACATCTGCTTCACCTGTTTAAAGAAAAACCAGGAACAGTGTAATCTGGCAGAAGAAAGTCAGATGAAGAAACAGCTTCTTAGTGAAAGTGGATAAAAATATATAGTATTTTAAGGATAAAAAAGTATTAAAAATTCCACTTTAAAAACATCATTCCAATGAAATTTGGCACAGTGGAGCATAGGAAAACAATGCCTCCTTTATCCCAATATGTATCTATACTCTTCTCCAAATTGCACTTTTGATTTTCTAGATCTGCCAAACAACCAAGTTTGACCTGAACCACATAGGTTCCAGAGAGATTTTCAGGTGTCTGAAGTAAGCATGATCCATTAAAAACTCAGGTGCGCTGCACTTGCATCACTTGAACAGAGTCTCTTTTGGAGTATCACATCAGGGTACATGCTCCAAACACCTTAGCTACCTGAGCAGTTGCAGTTCAAAACACCCTGAGGATTCCTGGGAACTCAGCTAAACAATTCTGGTACAGGCGAGGTACAGCCAGGATTCCCAGTGCATGGCTTGCAGCATAAGATGCTTCCTGATGCTACTTGGATCTGAGTCCATCTTTATCCAGAAATTCTATTCCTTTGCACCACCTAATTTAGTTCATGTTACTTCACTAGTCAGCATTTCAACCCTTTTGCCCTCCCATAACACTATTTTAAGGAATATATGGTTCAGTGTAAGGAACATAAGGTAGTTCATAGAATCATAGAATCAACCAGGTTGGAAGAGACCCCCAAGATCATCCAGCCCAACCTATCCCCCAGCCCTAGCCAGTCAACTAGACCATGGCACTAAGTGCCTCATCCAGTCTTTTCCTGAAGACCTCCAGGGACGGTGCCTCATTAGTGTCATGCCATATAAGAAATTAAAATAAGCAAGAAATGTGGTGTGCTGGCAACTCTTGGCCCTCTTAAAACAGCCAAAATTGCTTCTATTGTAGAATTTAGCCAATGTTATAGCCCTTACCCAGGTTTTGAAAGCAAGATATTTTGCAACGGCCTGCAGAAGAGCAAGTTACAGTCAGCATACAGAAATCAGCCATCAGCAAAGCTATGCACTATGGGATACTTATAAATATGCACTTTTTTCTTCTCAAGTCTGCAATGAAACTCATTCACAAGTGTTAGCTCTCTCTTTTAAAACAGTATTTCCTACTCTATCATATAGTGATTTTCAATGACAAGAAGAAAAAGAATGGCAAAGTAATTTTGTTGTTTCTCAAGTTAGAAAAATGTTGAGCAGTAAAACCTGGTGAGCTGTACCTCACTTCTAACATACTTAACCTTATTAAACAGATGCAGGTGTTAATTAGCTTTTTTAATCCCAAAAAACTCTTGTCCCAAGCAAACAAAGGGATTACTGTACCAAATTATTTAACAAACCCTTTAGTTTTCTAAATTAACACTTTGTATTAATAACTGTTTTTACTTCTTCAAAGGAAACTTCAGTTTTAATTAATAAGCAAAAGAAGGCATAAAGCATCATCATACAACATGAAATAAAATACTAATCATATTGCAAGCTTCCCCAATAGTTATTGTCAACAAAACCCCAAATTAACGTAGCAAGATTCAAAATCTTTAAACAAAGGCAAATGCAAACTAATACATTTTGACAAGTGGTTGGCTGGAAGACAACTATTTTGAAATGACAAATAAGAGCCTACATAGACTGTTGTGTAAATAGTTGTATTTCAGAACACTTTACATAGTAAAGGGCTGCCAAATCATAGAATCAGCCGGGTTGGAAGAGACCTCCAGGATCATCCAGTCCAACCTAGCACCCAGCCCTATCCAATCAACCAGACCATGGCACTAAGTGCCTCAGCCAGGCTTTTCTTCAACACCTCCAGGGATGGTGACTCCACCACTTCCCTGGACAGCCCATTCCAATGCCAATCACTCTCTCTGACAACAACTTCCTCCTAACATCCAGCCTAGACCTCCTCTGGCACAACATGAGACTCTATTCCCTTGTTCTGTTGCTGGCTGCCTAGCAGAATAGACCAACCCCACCTGGCTACAACCTCCATTCAGGTAGTTGCAGACAGCAATGAGGTCTGCCCTGAGCCTCCTCTTCTGCAGGCTGCACACCCCCAGCTCCCTCAGCCTCTCCTCACAGGGCTCTGCTCCAGGCCTTTCAGCTTTGCCTCCCTTCTCTGGACACATTCCAGTCTCTCAACATCTCTGTTGAATTGAGGGGCCCAGTTTGATATAACATCTATTTAATAGATCACAGAATCATAGAATAAACCAAGTTGGAAGAGATCTCCAAGAACATCCAGTCCAACATATCCTCTAGCCCTATCCAGTCAACTAGACCATGGCACTAAGTGCTTTATCCAGTCTTTTCTTGAAGACCTCCTGCATTTGATCTGGTCTAGTGTGAGGTGTCCCTGTCCATGGCAGAGTGTTTGTAACTGGATGATCTTTGAGGTACCTTCCATTCTGTGATTTTTGCAAGGATGTACTTACTATGGCTGTAGAGATCTCTAGGATCTTGCTGGTTTGGGCTATTTGCATGCAGCACAAAAGAATTTTAAATTATGATGTGTTTTAGACATATAGTTTTAGTATGCATCCACACATACTGTATCCTTCTTGTGCCACACCTTGACATGACAATCCATTTGCTTTCCTATTATACATAGATGTCCTTTTCAGCAAAATTGTTGCCTTGACTTCTAGTGAAGCACACAGTTCAAAAAGCACTAAAATACAGGGTTTGCAAGGACTCCAAGTCATTGGTCAACTACATTGTCTTCACTTGACATATTTTGTCTGTGCATACAAGGGAGGGGATTTAAGTAGGAACCACTTTTTTGTGGTTTTTAGGAGTTTACGTAGAGAATGTTAAGCCATTGCTTTTGATATCATTCAGAACAACAATGTAGGCAATTGCAGTTGTCATGTTCACATGAATCCTGCTATTTGGGATGAATTTCAACTCAACCACACATTTTTGTCTCCAATTTTCTACTAATTTTTCTCTTATTTCTGAACTAATAGAAACCAAAGAGCTATAATGATCTTATTTGGGGGAATACAGTGTTAGAGACATCCACTAGAGTGGTTTTGAACATATTTGCAGTATTATCGCTGAGTGGAAACACTGAGTAAAACAATTCTGTGTTATATCCATTGAAGCAGGCATGACTTGGTGTTAAAACATATGAGCCTGAATAGCATTTTCAGAGACAGTGAATAGAGAAATAACTTCTGGATGAACTCAGGGGAAAAGATAAAAATAAGAAGACAGTAAGTAGGGAATCTAAAAGGGCAAGGTAAGATGATGGAAGAAGAAAGCATGCAGCATCCATGCCACATAAATTTACCAATGACACAAGGGATGATCTACACTGACATAAGACCACACCTTGAGTACTGTGTCCAGTTCTGGGCCCCTCAATTCAAGAAGGATGTTGAGGTGCTGGAACATGTCCAGAGAAGGGCAACGAAGCTGGTGGGGGGCCTGGAGCACAAATCCTATGAGGAAAGGTTGAGGGAGCTGGGGTTGTTTAGCCTGGAGAAGAGGAGGCTCAGGGGTGATCTTATTACTGTCTACAACTACCTGAAAGGGCATTGTAGCCAGGTGGGGGGTGGCCTCTTCTCCCAGGCAACCAGCAATAGAACAAGGGGACACAGTCTCAAGTTGTGCCAGGGTAGGTATAGGCTGGATATTGGGAAGAAGTTCTTCACAGAGTGATTTCCCATTGGAATGGGCTGCCCAGGGAGGTGGTGGAGGCACCGTCCTTGGGGATCTTCAAGAAAAGCCTGGATGAGGCACTTAGTGCCATGGTCTAGTTGATTGGATAGGGCAGGGTGATAGGTTGGACTGGATGATCTTGGAGGTCTCTTCCAACCTGGTTGATTCTATGATTCTATTTCCTGAAGACAATGCAATTTAACTGTTCTTAATATGCACCAGGAGCCTAAGAAATTATATAATTATACCAACTGTGCTACACAACTGGTCTGAAAAAGCTGCTGTCTTTTGTGGTAAGCACTGGACACTAGGATGGCTGAATCTGCATCCCTCAGAAGTTGCCCTTCAAAATGAGAGAATCTTCAGGAAAGTAAATCCCCATGCAATATTCCATTTTAGAATCACAGAATCACTCAGGGTTGGAAGGGACCACAAGGATCACCTAGTTACAAACCCCTGACATGGGGTTTCCCCATTTCTGATAAATTCCAGAACCAAGTTCTTTGTTCTTAAGACTAGCAGCTTATATATGGAATTTGGAAACACTTCAAAGAGAGGTGTAATACAAATTTCACCACAGACAGAGTGATCTGCCATTGGAATGGGCTGCCCAGGGATGTGGTGGTGCCACTGTCCCTGGAGGTGTCAGAAAAAGACTGAATGAGGCACTTAGTGCCATGGTCTAGTTGATTGGATAGGACTGGGTAATAGATTGGAGTGGATGATCTTGGAAGTCTCTTCCAACCTGGTTGATTCTATGATAATGGAAATAACAGCACCAAGTATAGCTCTATTGCAACAGTAGTTTTAAGTGAAAAGCCATGAAGGGAAAAAAAAAGAAGAAAAAAACCCAAAGAAAACAAAAGAACATGGTATTTATGCTATTTGAAAAGAATAAACAAACTCATTAGAAGTCACAAGTCCAAAAAAAGAAGTAACACACCAAACAGTCTAAAAAAAGCCTTAATGCAACACAACAGGGAAATACTTTTAGGAAAACATTTAAATGAAACTGAAGACCCCACAGGCTCTTATGTAAGCAGTTGCATTGTTGAACAAGCCCCAGAATGATTTTTTCAGAGCCTGGGCAGATTTCCATATTCTTAGAGGATTATGCTGAATTAAGCTGTGAGTATATGAACTAGTTGCTAAGAATCTTAAACACTTAGACCTAGCAAAACAAACACAGAGAACAGTGACATGCCTGACATTGGATCCCAGGGATATACCAACTTACTCTCTACATACTTAAATAACAAGTGTTGACATCTCCCTAAAACTCGTGATGCAAAATAAAACCATACAAGATTTTTTCCGGCATTAAATTATATTTAAAAGTTTATTTCCTTCCTCATGTTCCAACAGAATGACTTTTTTTTTTGGCAGAACTAGCTGGAAAGTAGAAACCAGATCTAAATGTAGAGTTTAACCCATTTATTCCTGATCTGAATACTAATACTTAACAAAATTCTGAAGTCTTCCTAAAGCTCTAACTTAAAGGAATAGTCCTTTTATTTTATTCACTTGATTTGATTTGCCTTTTGAGAGTTATTCTCCTGAGAAATTCAGGAGAGTTTACTTGAGAAACCAACTGAAAAATTCAATTTTCTTGTGTTGTTTTTTTTTTCAACTGGTTGACTTGAACCCTTTATGACTCTAAATTGCTCTTTCCAGTGGGAAAAGCTACTACAACGCTGATTCTGTAGTGCATTTGAATGTACGCTACTGACTGCAGCTGTGTAGTGTTTTGTCTGATGAACTGCAAAAACAGGAGTTTGAGTTAAATATATGTATTTATCAAACTCTCTATACACTCTATTCCATAACTTGAGCTGATGACTATGGCATGCAGCTATTTGTCCACACATCAATTCAAAACACTTTAAGATTACGAAGTCACAGAATTTCTTAGATTGAAAAAGGCCTTCAAGATAGAGTCCAAACATTAGTTTCACACTGACAAGTCCTTGACTAAACCAAAGCCTTCAGCACAACATCTAATCACTATGAATCACTATGGTTGGAAAGGACCACCAGGATCATCCACTCCAACCTTCATCACGAGACCATAGCCTCAAGCACCACATCCACTCTCCTTTTAAACACCTCCAGGGATGGTGACTCCACCAGCTCCATGGGCAGCCTGTTCCAGTGCCTGACCACCTGCTCAGGAAGGAACTTCCTCCCAGCATCCAACCTAAACCTCCCCTGATGCAACTTGAGGCCATTTCCTCTTGTCCTATCATTAGCAACTGGGGAGAAGAGACCAGCTCCAGCCTCACCACAACCTCCTTTTAGGCAGCTGTAGAGGGCAATAAGGTCCACTCTCAGCCTCCTCTTCTCCAGACTAAACACCCCCAGCTCCTTCAGCCGCTCTTCATAGGTCATGTTCTCCAGACCTCTCCCCAGTCTCATCACCCTTCTCTGCACCTACTCCAGCATCTCAATGTCCCTCTTATACTGTGGTGACCAAAACTGGACACAGCACTCGAGGTGTGGTCCCATGAGTGCTGAGTACAGGGGCATGATCACCTCCTTACTCCTGCTGGTCGCACCATTTCCGATACAGACCAGGATGCTTTTGGCCTTCTTGGCCACCTGGGCACACTGCTGGCTAAATTAGTTTGGTATCACACCCCACAGCAAAAGAGAAGATGCCTGAGCATGAAATGAAAATGAAATGTCAGCAAAGCATGTGAGACACATTAACCTGAAATACTTACAAGAAGAGTATGAATGCACACACCAAAACCCAAACCAAACAGAACCTCCCACCCACAAGTCACCACTCCCCCAAAATACTCTTCAAATTCTTGGGCAAAACTCACTTTCCCCAGAAAAGCATTCTTTTTCTTGTGGAATACACAAAGATGTAATAAGCAGAGTTTTACACTCACTCCCGCTCCAGAAAACAACTTCTCTGTGATTAACACTTCAAACATTTGGATATTTTCTTAACTTTAGACAGGAGTGGAAGTACTTTTTCTCCAAGTGACACATCTCATTTGTATAAAACAAAGCTTATAATATCATTGGTGTTCATAGACCTTGTTTCTACAAAGCCAGTTAATTGCTTGGTGTCACCATTTTATTGGTGCTCAGCAACTTTACCATCACTAGCTACATGTATTCTCACAAAGGTGTATTTCACCACGTGTCACTCAATATTTCCAAAAGCAAATGCATCACCCCTCTTTCTACCAGCAAGTGGATTCATGCCTGCTAGTGGCTTCTTTCACTTTGCATCCCATTGTCAAACTTGCTTCTCCTCTTTTAACTAAGGATACACTAAATACCACTTGAGGATGGACAACGAAGTGCACATCCAGTTGGCAGCTGTCACTAGTGGTGTGCCCCAAGGATCAGTGCTGTGCCCAGTCCTGTCAATATCTTTACTGATGATCTGGATGAGGGGATTGAGTCCAGCATCAGTAAGTTTGCAGATGACACCAAGCTCGAAGCAGGTATGGAGCTGTTGGAGGGTAGGAGAGCCCTGCAGAGGGACCTTGCCAGGCTGGATGGGTGGGCAGAGGCCAAAAGGATGAGATTGAACAAGGGTAAGTGTTGGCCACAACAACGCCAAGCAGTGCTACAGGCTGGGGACAGAGTGGCTGGAGAGCAGCCAGGAATAAAGCAAATTGGGGGTACTGACAGATAGTAGGCTGAAGATGAGCCAGCAGTGTGTCCAGGTCAGCCAATAGCATCCTGGCCTGGATCAGGAACAGTGTGGCTAGCAGGACAAGGGGGGTTAGAAGTTGGACTGGATGATCTTGGAGGTCTCTTCCAACCTGCTTGATTCTATGATCTCTTTGAAGACAATGAAGATACTTGAGGATAACGTAGATCAGTCATTTACTACAGTACAATGGATTCCTGGCAATAACTCTACCATCTTATAGGTCTGTAAAAATCACATACATGTGTGGATGTGTATTTGCAGTAATAATACTGAACACTTGGAGAGCACCCATGTGATTTCTACAATACAAGTCATATGTTATCACTCTGAAACCCTCCTATTACATTGAGTCATGAAATTTAAAAGCTCAATCCACTCAAGTTGCAATAAGTAAGTAAAATGGAAATCACAGAGAATACCCCATGGCTGGTGGCAACTCTAAGTGCCTTCAGCCAGCATCCTAGTTTAAGCTACAGATATGGACAGAAAATAAATTCTATCTGTATGCATGACCCCCAGAACTTATTTAATACATTTAATGATTGTTTCTGTTTAATTACTTTCATTGGGGATTACTTTATGTTATCATTCTCTGCATCCTATTTAATTTCAAAGGACTTTGAAAGCTAAGCCATTTCCATCATAAAGTTTCTCAAATTTAGTCCTTCTGAAAGAGCCTTACCAAGGGCTTCCTTCTGCCTTCCTCCCCCTGGAATGGAAAATCACTAGAATAGACTTTTCTTCCAGAAAAACAGGCAAGCATCACAAACATTTCTAACTGATAATGAAACTCACTTCTGCATTGCTCTCAACTAAAAGCACCTAAGCTAGTGAAGAACTCAAAATCTCACCATATCATACTTTGTTACTGAACTCCAAGGGAACACTGAGCATGCACTGGCAAACATATCTATAAATCACATGAAATTATGTGCTGCATTATTATCACATATTTACCAATGGCACTGTAATTAATAACCAGCTGTCAACATCCTGAAGTGGCTTTGGAACGCAATAAATGTAGGATGCTTGAATACTTTTAACTTCTTTTTGTTAACACACTTCTTTGAACAAGCAGGAATTTTTGCATAAGCCTGAATAGGACTCAGAGGCTTTCTTGAGATGCAGAGACCCAGTGGATTTTATCTGCTGTGTGGGAAGCCAGCACTGCTCATAGGCTTCTAAGGTTTATATTATATTCATTATCTTCAAGCAGTGTTAGGTGTTGACAGTTTTAACAGCCTTCTTTGGAACCAGGGTCCCTGCAAAACTGAACACAAGCAGAATTTACAATCTACCACCCATCTGTCAGGGCTGAAAGTCAGCCCTTTAGAAACGTGTGTCACAGTGCATCTCTGTTGGCTCTTCCAGGGAGGATACAACTAAAGAGTCAGGGCTGAGAGTGGGAGGGGAAAGGGGCTGGGGAGAGGACCCCCTGCGCTCAGTCCCTGTGAGCTTTAACTGAATAACCATGCTCACCTCACTGCAGGATCTCCCAGGCACCAACAAAAATCTTACTAAGAGGCTTATGCATAGTTTAAATGACATGTAAATCCGTGCCTCACCCTGCTATTCTGGACAAGTTAGCGTGAGCATGTACTTTAATAAAGATTTCAAAGGCTACAGAGGCTTAGGTGAAACCAGGAGAGATTCCTTGGTCAGCAATATGACAACATTCAGATGACCTCACACTCTGCTACTGTCCTAAACTTCCCCAAATTTTACTACTACAATTATATTTACTATTACTATAATATTTCTACATTATATTTATACTATTATATTTATATATATACAATTATATTTACTATTATATTCTGAAGTAGACTTTTCAAATCTTCCCTTCAATCAAGCACATAAGCTTTCTCTAGAGACCACAGCATATTTTTTCCATGTATACTGAGATAGGTTAAAAGTATTTTGTTTTCATTATAGTACTACTAAAGTTTGCATTAAATCAACCAACAATTTTTAGAGACTGAAAAAAGCCACACAGCACATAATTGCCTGCAGGTGCCTGTAAGAATCATAGAATCAGCCAGGTTGGAAGAGATTTCCAAGATCATCCAGTCCAACATAGCACCCAGCCCTAGACAATCCACCAAACCATAACACTAAGTGCCTCATCCAGGCTTTACTTAAACACCCCCAGGGACAGTGACTCCACCACCTTCCTGGGCAGCCCATTCCAATGCCAATCACTCTCTCCAGCAAGAACATCCTCCTAACATCCAGCCTAGAAATCCCCTGGCACAACTTGAGACTGGGTCTCCCTGTTCTGTTGCTGCTTGCCTGGCAGAAGAGACCAACTGTGTCCTAGCTACAACCTCCCTTCAGGTAGTTGTAGACAGCAATGAGGTCAGCCCTGAGCCTCCTCTTCTGTAGGCTGCACACCCCCAGCTCCCTCAGCCTCTCCTCACAGGGCTGTGCTCCAGGCCTCTCTCCAGCCTTGCTGCGCTTCTCTGGACATGTTCCAGTACCTCAGCATCTCTCTTGAATTGAAGAGCCCAGAACTGGACACAGCACTCAAGGTGTGGACTGACCAGTGCTGAGCACAGGGGCAGAATAACCTCCCTTATCCTGCTGGCCACACTGTTCCTGAGCCAGCCCAGGATGCCATTGGATCTCCTGGGCACATTGCTGGCTCATGTTCAGCTACTCTCTACCAGTACCCCCAGGTCCCTTTCCTCCTGGCTGCTCTCAGCCACTCTGTCCCCAGCCTGTAGTGCTGCTTGGGGCTGTTGTGGCCAAAGTGTAGAACCCTGCACTTAGCCTTGTTCAATCTCATCCCATTGGCCTCTGCCCACCCATCCAGCCTGTCCGGGTCCCTCTGCAGGGCTCTCCTACCCTCCAACAGCTCCACACCTGCTCCTATAGTGCTGTATATAGGACTTGCCCACTCATGACTCTCTGAAAATGCTAATTATTCTAATTATCTGCGACATCACTTATTATATGTTATAAGTATCATTCCTATTCCTAATTATCTACAGTGTTAATATTTGAAGATTCATTTGGACAAAGCTGCCTTTTCTCTAGTGGAAAAAAGAAAAGAAAACAAAACAGTCTCTATGGTTTAAAAGATTACAAAAAGAGGAAATTTAGTTTGCTGTATTGTATTTGTCTGGTTTAAGCTTCCCAGATACTCAAAGCCTAAAATAGCAACTGGTATTGGAATAGGCTGCCCAGGGAGAGGGAGGAGTCACCATAGTTGGAGTGGATGATCTTGGAGGTCTCTTCCAACCTGTTTGACTCTATGATTCTATATGCACCCACATGTGCTACCTGCTGCTATTTCTAGTAACTGCAGCTATTCTTTCCAGGGGAAAAAAAAAAAAGACCATCAGGAAAAATATTGGCTGCAGAATAATGAAAATAAAACATTTAGAGTGGCACAGGAAAGTGGTATTTTGTTCCTAGATCTTCAGCCCATCTAATGAGTATACTTAGGTGATTTATTTTGCTGCTACTCATGTTTCATCGCCTGTCAAATGGTACTTAGGTCCTTTGTGAAACACTTGAGATCTACTGATGCAGACCTCTACATAATCAAGTACTTCTATTTCTCAGTTCATTAAGATGGCATCTAGGTCAAGAGATTACAGAATCTACGGATTAAAGGAACAAAAACAATTATCACATGCAATATTAAAAAGTATTCCCACAGCCTTGAGAGTATCACTGCTGAGATAATACAGATTAAAACTACCCAAAGGCCCACTAAAATAATTTGCTTGGAAAGTGATTCATTTGTTAAAAAAAAACCAACAACAACAGAAAAAACCCAACAAACAGAAAAAAAAAAACCCCAACCTTATTGTCTTTTTGTTTCAATTTTGCTAAACTAAGCATTAGATTTGTAAATTAAATAAAGTAGATTTTTTTTCTGTTTCATATATAGGACTGCACTGACTGGAAAAGCCAGAAAATTTGCACCAGTCTTTTCTCAACTCCCATGAAAATCCAATTGCTGGAACATTAAACACTAACTTAAAACCTCTGGTACTGAGCAACAATGTGGGTTAAAAGCAGCTGAACATCACTGTTTATCAGAAACAAAGCCAACAGTAGCACAGAGCAATCATACTTTAATGGACAACTTCTTCTCTTCTCTCAGGTAGCCAGCACCAGAACAAGAGGACACAGCCTCAACTACGCCAGGGGAAATTGAGGCTGGAGGTGAGGAGAAAGTTCTTCACTGAGAGAGTCATTGGACACTGGAATGGGCTGCCCGGGGAGGTGGTGGAGTCGCCATCCCTGGGGCTGTTCAAGGCAGGATTGGACGTGGCACTTGGTGCCATGGTCTGGCCTTGAGCTCTGTGGTAAAGGGTTGGACTTGATGATCTGTGAGGTCTCTTCCAACCTTGGTGATACTGTGAACTGTCTTCTCATCTCTGGGGAGATACTACTGTTTTGTCTTACTCGAAAACAAAAATATACCCAAGGCATTTTTGTCAGCTGCATTACATTATTTAAGCTCTGGTTTCTCTATCACTGAAAATACTGTGTCTGACATTCAAACACTACATTTGCTGAGGAAAAAAAGCTTTGTCATTGAGAAGGTTGCAAACACAAAGCAAACTGACAGTCTTTGCATGGTGAAAAAGGTGGAGCTGGCAGGAACCAGGAGGCTGCCAATCAGCACTTCCAGACGTCTTTGCTACCTGTCCAAAAAAGCAAACAGGAAAATTCCTGTGCTGTTTCTGTGTACTCCAAGCACTATAACTAATTACATCACTTGGTGCAGTGGTAGTACCAGATCACCAAATGAAGACTATATTCCACAATAAACCACCAGGCTTCATACTCTATGGGTCTGCCAAAAAGAAGATTCCTACTGCAGGGCTGCTGGACCACGGTCAGCTAGGAGAAATGTCTCCATTTCCATTTATCAACAGAGAGTGTAGCTCTGAAGAAAGGTTACCAACCTGCAAAATCTAGTCCCAGCTCTTCTATTAATCAGCTCTATCCACTCTCTTTCATTTTCCTGCTTCATAGTTCATCTTGCCTTATTCCAGATGGTAAGTGACAATCTCCTCAACGTGTCTGTAAAGCAACACGGCAGCAAGTGCCAACCCAGCACAAAGACACTAACTCGTGAACAAATCAGAGATTTTCCAGCTTGCCACCTTGGGCCACAGATCATACAGGCTAAACTGGAGCCTGGATGTTACTCAGGTGTTAACAGCAAATCTCTATTTGCTTGTAGGTCAGCCCTTTACCAGCAGTCTCCCAAGCCACTCACTGCTGATTGAACTTGGTACCTTTAAGTAAGGATATGAGAACTATCTAAGATATAATGTAATAAAACACTTGCCTGCAATAATGTTATTTTGACCAGTGCTGGTGTAGGGGGGGGGAAGGGTGGGAGGTTGTGGTAGTATTTAGGGGTTCTGTGGGTTGTTGTTGGCTGGTTGGGGTTCTGTATGATTGTTTTCAGTAGCATTTGACTCCCTCTCACATTGATCATTTAGTTCAAAATCAAAACATAACTTTTTTGTCCTAACAAAGTTTCCCATATTAAGGTGAAATGGTCCACACTTGAACCTTCTTCTACCATCCTCTTAAACTTACCTGCTGAGAGCTGCTGGTTTTAGTTGAAAAACCAACCCACAATGTGCAGAAGAGTTTTGTGCTGATGATCGCATAAACTCTGTGCACTATTTAACTACTGTGGTGCCTTTTTTTTAATGCACAAATACATATTAAAATTGCCACTCAAACACAGCTGTGTATCCATTTTCCAGGACTTCAATCACTATTCTTCAGCTGCTCAAAAGATGGAACGCTGCAGGGACTTTTAATTTTCTAATAAAAGCTGGAACACTTCAAAACAATAAGGCCATGTCCACTTCAGTAAACATTTCTAGCTTCAATTTTTGTAACTCCAGAAACTGTTTTCATTCTCAGATGCTTTTTCCATTCCACATATATGGCAACGAGGAGTTCCACCAAGTCTGCTATTGAGAACATTCATTTATTTATTTTTGGTATAGAATTTAACTGCATTCATCTATCTCTGTTACAGCTCTTCTGCCATCTGTGACATATCATATTTCTTGAATTCATCATCAGGAGATGACTTGTTTCATATGTTGCCTCTTTATGCCACTGTACATGCATTCCAATCACTGCTATTTTACCACTAGGAAAAGAATCTTATGATTTTGAGACACAGAGGGAGACTAATGACAGAGCCCTCAGCAGGACACTGCATCTCCTCGACACCAATCAGAGATTGTATTTCTTCCCTTGCACTGCAGCAGGAAAGCACTGGCTGAGCAGCTCATAGGAGATCCAAGTAGCTTAGGAAAAAAAAAAAAACCCAGAGCCACTCACAATTGCCTACTGGACTCAGCAGTCACAAAGAACTGGATTAGCATGCAGAGCAGGAGGAAGATGCGAGTTATTTATTAACTCAGTCAGCTGTGTGCCTTATTAAACAACTGGAGAGGCAGCAAAAGAAACAGAATATGATAAAAATAACATTAGGGAGAAATGCTGTTCCTCTCCTATGACAAAGATGAAGTTTATTGGCAAACATAGTCAAAAATCAGTGCTCTTAGACTAATGAGACAACTCTTCTCTCCTGTCTCCATGTGGATTTCTTAGTAGGCATGGGGAAATCAAATAGTCTGCTCCCATCCCAAGTATGCAAATCTACAAAAAGGGCAAAGGTTGGAAAAGTGATGGCTCAAGACGCTCAGCCAAATATCTCTGTGACCAAGAAAAGCTTATCATCTTCTCCAGACAAAAGGAAATTTGGAGAGAGGCATCATTCTTATGCTGGTTGGGCTGCACTCCTCCAGAGCGTGTCAAGAACAATGAATATCTGCAACAAGTTATCAAAACTGGCATATACAAAGTGGGAGAATCTAATTCCTGGAATAACATGAGGAGAAGCAACACAGAGAGATTATCTGTACATCCCCTATAGAAGTCAGTTTGATGGTATAATAAAAGGCCAAGTTAGCAGAGTAACTGGAAATATTGCTATAACTGGAATAATTTCATTAGGATAGAAACTTCATCATTTCAGAACAGGCAAGGTCTGCTTTAATTCCAAAGCTGTATGAACATAACAAGAACAGTCCTGTGCAAAAGTAGCATGATGCATTGTGTGCACCAGCTGCAGTCAGGCTCTAGTTTGCAGGGTGGAAAGGAAATGAGAGGAAAAGGCTTGCTGTTATTCACAGATTGGAAGAAGATCTAGGAGCAATCAGTTGTAATAAATTGTGATCAAAAGGGAGTTAAGGTTGTCAGCACAGAGAAAACCAGTTGTGATTCCAAGCCCCATGTTTATTTTGGAATATTGGTATGCAAGCCTCAAGGGTATGTGCTAGTTTGGGGCTAGCTGAAACATTTTAGTGAGAGAAATCAGATGACAGGCTGTGAAAAGGAAACAGTGGTGATGCCCGCTCACTCATAGGCTTGCTGAGATAGATAAAAACAAGAACATAAACACAGATAACACAGTTGCAGTGGCTCTCTGTTGCAGCTGGTGTCTGTACTTTTCTCCCTGGCTTGCTTTTCTAACCCACTTGGCCAATCCTCCAAACTCTAAGGCAAACTCTGGGATAGGGTAGGGCAGTGGAAAGGAGGTGAAAGGGTGGTTGGGAGGCCCTCCTGGGGACTTAGGCTTCTGAGAGGGCTGCTGTGTTTCCGTATTAACTTAACCTTGTATATAGCTGTAGATACTGTAAATATCTGCTTGTATATTGTGCTAAACTGTAAGTATAAAGCTTCATTCTTTAACTTTCCAGCCATCTGAGTCTAATCTGGATGCTTTTCTTAAGGGAGGGGGCAGGTAACACCCAAACCATCATAGGGTAGAAGCAAACAGACAGAGTCTGTAGATGTGCTTTAGAAGATGTCAGTTACCTAAACCAAATCACTTTCTCTCTTTCTAAAGCAAAGCAAATCACTTTCTCACCTGACAGCATATAACATCCACTGTTCAAAGACACAGCAAGGATAACACTACTAGTTTATATTGCAGGACACAGCTTTAACTCCTAAAGCAGGAGGAAAGTGCTCACAAAAAGTGACCATATTCAGGCACACACTAGGTTTGATACTTCAGCATAGGACAGCTGCACTAACCTATATTCTATCACATCTTCCTTTGTATTGCCTTTATTCTGCAACATTTACTTCTCATATTATAAAAGAGAAAGAACAATTCCTTTGCTTGGCATCCACCCTGTTCACACTCCATACATCAGCCTCCCACATTCTTGGTCCACCAGCACCAACTGTTGTTTTTCTTCATTTCAACAGGGATAAAACAACAACTATCACTTTCCTCTTCACAAGATAATTTTGTCAGTTCCATTGGAGGCAAAAATGAGAGGAAAAAAAACCCCACAAATTCCACATCATACAATCTATATATTCCACATCATGTAGTCTATAATCTACAGCATGTATATCTACTTGATAGACTTACTGATATAAAATTATTACTCTAAACTGACCATTTCAAGTCTTTTTTAAAACCTATGGGAACAAAAAAAACCCCAGCAAATCAAACACAAACAATCCTGCAGCATTAAATCCAACATACTTCTTTAAAAAAAAAATACTACTTCACTAAAACATTGCCAGAAAAAAAAAATTAAACTAAAATCAACCAGGTCTACAGTCAAAGTAAGTACAAGGACAGCTGGTTTTAAAATTGGGGCAGGGGAATCCACATGCTTCTGAAGTTTTGGGGTTGTAATCAGGTGCAGAAAACAATCCCAAGAACAAAGAGGGGATTCCAACTCCAAAAAGCTCACTTGGGTATCAGTGACAATTACAAGGGCAAAGAAAACTTAGTTGCTCACAGCAATACACATTCACCACTACAACAAAAAAAACCAACAAGACTATTTCTTCCTTTGTTCTTGTGAAGCAGAGTATCCTGTTTGCACCACTCTCCTACTCTCCTCTTTGTCGTTTATATTTTGGACAAGAGAATATTGAAGTTGTGGTCTGCTTTGTGCTCAGTTAATGTATTGCCTCTCTGCACACTCATGAGATGTCCTTGGCAACTAATGATTTACCTCACCTGTTCCAGGAACAAGGTGGTTGTAATAAATTATTCTGGCTTTCAACACTACTTCTCCATCCATATGGTCCCTTGTATAAACTCATCATTTATCAGAGAATGGTAGGGGTTGGAAGGGACCTCTGGAGATCATCTACTCCACCCTCCCTGCTAAAGTGGGTTCAGCTAGACCAGGTTGTATAGGATCACACACAGGTAGGGGTTATGTATATAGAGAAGGAGACTCCACAACCACTCTGGGCAGTCACTTCCAAAGGAGTTTTTCCATATGCATACATGGAATTTCCTGTGTTGCAGTTTGTGTCCAGCTCTGCCCCTTATCCTGCTGCTGGGCACCAATGAAACGACTCCAGCTCCATCATTTTGACACCCACCCTTTAGATATTTACAAGCATTGATAAGATTCCCTCTCAGTCTTCTCTTCTTTGGGCTAATTAGCCTCAACTCTCTCATCTGTTCCTAGTGAACGAGAAGCTCCAGTCCCCTCGTCTTTGTAGCTCTCCCTTTGACTCTCTCCCTGTCTCTCTTGAAATGAACAGCCCAGAACCAGACACAGTACACCAGATGCGGCCTCACTAGGGCAGAGCAGAGGGGGAAGAAAATCTCTCCTGACCTGCTGGCCACACACTTAATGCAACCCCAAGATACCATTTGCCTTCTTGGCCACAAGGACACATTGCTGGCTCATGGTTAACTTGTTACCCAGCTCCCAAAGGTCCTTCTCCACAAAGTGAAAAACCTGGAAGATTTTATAAAACAAGTGGTGCTGGTGAAAGAAAATGATCACACAATACAGTAATTTTAATTTATTCACAAAAGGCAAGATTTTGAATCACAAAAAATTTCATGCTTCAATCCCAAGTGTGTTCTAGGACACAAGAATCTGCTTCTAATCATGCCTCTGAAATTGTACCTTTTAAAATGATTTTGAGGTTGATGCCTGAAGTCAACTGTCTGCTACATATTGCTCTGTATACAAGTGACAGCACCATTGCTATAGGAACCAATATGTCCAGCATTAATAATGCAGACACTTACTACGATCACAAGACAATTTCAATTTCACACTTGAAATTATGGAAGCCCATGCCAGATGCTGCCATTTCACACATGTACTCTTTATTGCTCTTTTTTTTTTTTTTTAAGAACTTCTAAACAAACAGATGTATAACACCATGGCTTATCTCCCTTTCACACCTTTCCCACATAAGCCTCAACATTTTTGTTGCTGGTGTAGTGCATTGCGTGCTTTGGTTCTACCTGCTTACTGAGGAATGTACAATAGAAGCTCATACAACACACAGGCACATCATTTGCAATGGAAAATAAGAGGGAAACCAGTAAGAGGGATAGAAAGCAGTATAGGCCCCACTCTCACACTCCTGCAGATCATTACATAAAAGGACTAATACTTTTGCAGAATTTATTCTAGGACAATGAAATGGTAATCCTGATTCAGTAAGAAACCGAAGAAGGGATGGCTGTGACTGTGAGGTAGTTCTGTGACTGTATCCAGAACAATTAAATTAGTACAAAAGCAAATAATGTGCTCCATTTGCCCCCAAATCCCCATAAATCTGCCTTGTGATAGCATTACTTACTAAACAGGGAGGTCATTCTGCCCCTGTACTCTGCACTGGTTAGACCACACCTTGAGTACTGTGTTCAGTTCTGGGCCCCCCAGTTTAGAAGGGACATTGAGATGCTTGAGCGTGTCCAGAGAAGGGCGACGAGGCTGGGGAGAGGCCTTGAGCACAGCCCTACGAGGAGAGGCTGAGGGAGCTGGGATTGGTTAGCCTGGAGAAGAGGAGGCTCAGGGGTGACCTTATTGCTGTCTATAACTACCTGAGGGGAGGTTGTGGCCAGGAGGAGGTTGCTCTCTTCTCTCAGGTGGCCAGCGCCAGAACAAGAGGACACAGCCTCAGGCTGCACCAGGGGAGATTTAGGCTGGAGGTGAGGAGAAAGTTCTTCACTGACAGAGTCATTGGACACTGGAATGGGCTGCCCGGGGAGGTGGTGGAGTCGCCGTCCCTGGGGCTGTTCAAGGCAGGATTGGACGTGGCACTTGGTGCCATGGTCTGGCCTTGGGCTGTGTGGTAAAGGGTTGGACTTGATGATCTGTGAGGTCTCTTCCAACCCTGATGATACTGTGATACTGTGAATATCATGCCTTATAATTTGCAGTATCTAAACCATAGCTCTAGATGTTTTACTGAGTATTGCCCATCCTGCTACTGTGGCTTTAGTTTGAAAAGATACACAAGACAAAACCTACTAGGTGTAACTCAGCAGTGAGTCCACAGAAGTTTCATACAGTGTGTCAGAGACATATCCTACCCATCAAATTTTAACAGCAAGCAAAAAATCTCAGCCCTATATACTGTCAATCATGCAAACACAAACAATACATGTACAACTCTCTGGAACCAAACTGACCTAGGAAAAATCATCAGTCCCAGGAGGTCAGCATCCTTGTTTGGCTTCCACTGTTGATGCTCCTCAGTTCCCTGACATCGATTTGCAGGCATCTAACAAAGTTTCTAAGCCATCTGCATGGAACTTATAAAAATGTGATACAAATGACTGGATCTTTTGTTTACAAACTACATGACACTATCTCTACAAGCTGCACTCTACTCTCACATGCAAACACTGTAACATAGTTCAAAACCCATGTTTTATATTTGCCACAAGAAAGCCTGTTCAAATAAGGTTCATCTATGAGAAGACTCTAGGCCCTGACAGACTTATAGACCTCCTTTAAAGACTAATCCCACTGATGTGTTCAGTAAATTCTATACAATCTTTTATTACTTCTGAGAATAATAAATAAATAGTTCATCCCCTTCTACACCAGTTTAGTCCAGCTACCTCCAACACCCTTTCTGAGCTCAAAGGCTTACCCAGCAGTTTAACTCTGCAGAACAATGAAGCTTTAGCTAATTATGCTAATTAATTAAACTAATTAGGCAGCTTCAGCTAATGCATGTAAATGAAGCTGGTTTCAGAATATTTCATCTTAAAAGGCTAACACAATTCAGCATGACTGAAGGCAAACAGTCACTTTTATAGTAAGTGTTAACAAACAGTTGTAGGGAATTGTTTTGCACAGGAAACTGTTTCTGCCTTATACTCCCACAGAGAGAAATGCTCAGGGGACTCAACAACACTTAATGAGGAAAACTAAGCTCAGCTCTAGAACAACGAAAATTTAACTTTGTCATCTACTTCACATATGTGCTTTGCTGTCCAGAAAACCCCAGACAGAACTTCACAGTCAATACTCAAGTTGAAATTGTGATATTACTGCTATAGTTAGCTAGTTATAACTTGGAAAAGTCTGACTTAAATTTGTACAGGCAGAGGTCGTGATTATAACAGACTCATGAGTCTGTTTTGCCTTACAGATACCTTAAGCTTCTCAGGCTAAACGATCAATACGGAATCAGCATGCTATAATACACTTTTGGCTTGAATCCCTTTTGAAGCAGACTATTATAAGTGCTTCAGTGTTAAAAATGTATTAACATGTCTTTGATTTCACTAACATAAAGATTAGCTACTGTCCCCTGAAGGTCCAAAGGCCTCAAATGGAATTTCTATTGCTCAGGCTGAGCTTCAAGTAATAAATTCATTCCAAGTCTGTCCATTGTATGTTTTGGTGAGCCATTCTCACATGGCCAGAGCCTACCTGTTCCTTATTTTGCTTCATAAAAACACTCATTAAGAAGACATTAAAAAATAAAAAAAAGCCAAACAAAAAAAACTATCAATATTAGTATGGATGAGTATAAGGATAGGGAAAACTAAAAAAGCAGAAGAACATCCAAACTGGCACTGACCTATATTCACTTTGGGTAGTTGTGAGAAGGATGAAAGGCAAACAGTCTTCAAAACTACAACCTGGAACTTTATATTTTGGTTAAAAAGAATCTACTGAGATCTCAGTGAGAAAGAAGTTAGTTATAACTAAATAAAGCTAAGAGCAGCAGCATACTGGCAGACTATCACATTTTTGCTTGATGTTTATCTTATTTTCTTGTCATTAAGGAAATACCTCCTATCCCTACATAGAACTGTAGTGACATTTGACAAAGTAATTAAGAGAGGAATGATCATGATCAGCTGCCTCTGCCCTCTTACCCAACACAGGGAATACACAGTTCATGACTCTAGCAGATGTTTGCTCTTTACAGGCTTATTGGGAACTTAAGATCTTACTTTTTCTGTCCTTCCTGTATTACATGGAAAACAGCCTAAACAGAGGAACCACTGAGATATTAGCCACAAGTATTAACCCGCACTGCACAAGTGCTATACAAATCAAGAACAAATAAACTCTGCCCAGCATTTGTATTTCTGCAGATCCAGAGCTACTTTGAAACAGGCAGTTTTGAATTCTCTTGATAAATGGGGAAAAAAGTAACGGTTTGAGCAAAGGATTCTGTCAGAGCTCTTTGCTACTCATTCATCACTTACTACTGTTTCCAGCTAATACTTGGCTGAATCAATCCTGTGCACGAAACATTAATCTACTGCGCACAGGATGGAGGGTCACATGTTTAAAAGAGGTAGAGGCAAACCCTGACTCTGAAGAAGTGTTCATGACTCTTCCCATCCCTCATGTCCTTTCTCTACTCCATTTTCTATTTCTATGCCACTTGTCTTAACATGACCATGGACTTGCCTCTATCAGAGCACCAATCCAAGTCAAAACCAGTCCTTCTCAAAGGGAAGCTTGTGTGCTCCTACGAGAGGAAGGTAGCACTCTAGGCAGACTAAGATTAGCCGCCTAGAGAGGCTTCTTTAAAAGAAAACACAAACACCCCCCCCCCCCAAAAAAAAAAAAAACAAACCTCAATGAGCTTAAACTGCTTGTAAAATGAGGACCTAATTGTGATACAGACTATTTCAGCTCACAGAACAGGGGGATACAGTCTCAAGTTGTGCCAGGGAAAGTATAAGCTGGATGTTAGGAGGAAGTTCTTGCCAGAGAGTGATTTGCCATTGCAATGGGCTGCCCAGGGAGGTGGAGGAGTCACCATCCCTGGAGGTGTTCAAGAAAAGGCTGGATGAGGCACTTGGTGCTATGGTCTAGTTGACTGGATAGGTCTGGGTGCTAGGTTGGACTGGATGATCTTGGAGGTCTCTTCCAACCTGGTTGATTCTTTGATACTGTGCACATAGTGAAAGTATAGGAGTTAAAAACCTGATTTGGCAAAAGACAACCTTTAGTTGTGCAAGAATGCAATCTCACTGAGCAGATGTGAGAGCCTGCATGATATATGGCTCCTGGGCAAAATATTCCTCACCCCAATAATCAATTCTAAAACTTCAAGTACTGAACAGTTCGCTACACAACAGACTCACCTAAGCTTTATGTATGTGTCAGAAACTGGCAGCAGGAACTGGAGCCAGGTACTAGCTAGGGATTCCCAGGTCTTGCAGTGAGACAATAAGGAGGAGAAAAGAATAGGTAAGATTTTACAGCCCAAAAGAGATTTGCCTAGAAAAATAGGCTAAGTTGCATTGCAGGTTCTGATGAAATCAGTAATCAACACACATGGCCCTTCTGTGAGTCCTTAGAAAACTAGAAGAATCTGAATTATGACTCTGAAACATTTAACCAAATATCCAAAGATCTAAATGCTGAAAAAATGCCCAACTCTCTTTTAAGGTGAAAGGTTGGGCTTCATCTCTCCTGCTTCCATTTACAAATGCTTAGGTCCTTAACCATGATAAAATAAAGATAAACTCTTGCTTTTCCAGTGCACCCCATCTCACACTGTCATAACCACCAAACAAAGGAGTAAATTGGAAAGGCATCAGCCCGAGTATGCAAACTCTAAAGGAAATAGTACCAAACTAGCCTTGCTTTAATTTCAAACCCCCCTTTCAGGCAAAGAATTTTGAGAAGGAGGATTACTGCAAGCCAGCATTTTAGCATATTTTGCAAATATTAAGAGGAATGCAACTGCTATTGCAAGACAATGACTGAAACCTTTGTCATCAAAAGACTCCACATAAAACACAAGCTAAAATATGGCAGTGTAAGTTTATTCTAGTTACTGTTGGCCAAAAATAATAGGGCCTTTTTTTTTCCTATGAGAGCTTCTAGAAACAAACCACTGTCAAACAACAAACTCTCTAGTTTTGAGTTTCCCAGTCATTATTTCTAGTAAAGAGCTACATAATCAGTAACTACACCAGGACTTATTACATCGTGACTTGACTACAAATGTACCTGCTTGTTATCTTATCTCTGGTAAAAATCAAGACTTAATAAGAAGGGGAAAGTATTGTTTATGCTAATGCTTGACAATGTTCTAAAGAAAAATCTTATTGTTAAAGCTTAAAACAGCTTTAACTCTTGTAGTGCCAACTGTGAAGCCCAGATCAGAAATAATACTTCTCAGAGGAAGTAGGAGTCTGTTACACTTGGGTTTGATGCAAAGTACCAGAAAAAAAAGAGGAACTATTTAGGAAAGGAATAAAATAGACAGAAAGAAGAAATGTGAGCAAACCCCCTGCATATTCTTACCTCAGGACAAACTATCTGAAAATAATCTGCAGGTAAAATAATGTCTTACTTCTTTCTATCTGATGTTAAATCCCATGTCAGTGTATTGGCTACCTTTCCACTAACTTGCATACACCTAGATTTGTATCTGGCATAAGGGGAAATGTGGAGAAAAGGATTTTTTACATTACTTGCTAGACAGAAATGACTCTGGCATCTAACTTGAAAATTCTTGGACCATAGCAGAAACAAACAGTATGTATGTAACTCTGGCTATTGTAGTCCAACTATTCCATTCTAGTTGTAATTAATTTCTAGGAACCAAAGTAAGATACAAAGGGCTGCAGATTTATTCTTTAATGTACAAGATGAGTAATATAACACCTGTTTTAAATTTACTGTTATAATCTATTATGGAATAACTAATTTTACAGCTTTCTAGCACATAGCTCTTAAGCTCTAAATCACTGACCATAACTAATAAGCAGTGTAATAGCATGAGTATCTAAAGTAAAACCACAGACTGCAATTTTGTTGATTGTAAATCATCATAATTTTTAATGCAAAAGCAACAGCAAATCTCTGTAATTACTTGGTGTATTTTGAATCACTTTTATGATTACTGCTCTATACCCATTAAAAATCTAAAACACTGAACTGCACAGGGTATAAAACTAGAATTATGATACACTACAAGCTGTAATTGAAATCCATAAATTTCCTTACTAGCATTCAAAATTATTTTGTTGCCCAGAATTGCAGCCCTGCAGAGCTGACTTTAAAAACATTTACTTTAAGAGTATCATAGAATCCATCATGTTGGAAGAGACCTCTAAGATCATCCAGCCCAACCTAGCACCCAGCCCCAGCCAATCAACTAGACCATGGCACTAAGTGCCTCATACAGGCTTTTCTTGAACACCTCCAGGGATGGTGACTCCACCACCTCCCTGGGCAGCCCATTCCAATGCCAATCACTCTGTCTGTGAAGAACTTCCTCCTAACATCCAGCCTATACCTCCCCCAGCACAGCTTGAGACTGTGTCCCCTTGTTCTCTTGCTGGTTGCCAAAGACACTGAAGAAAGATGACTGCTCTCATCCTGCTGATGAATCTGGGTATTTGAATGGGAACTACTACTACAGTTCATCTCTATGTGAACGGAGATAGACATGTACCAGAGACAGTACACAGGTGGAATCATTGAATCATAGAATCAACCAGGTTGGAGGAGACCTCCAAGATCATCCAGTCCAACCCAGCACCCAGCCCTATCCAGTCAACTAGACCATGGCACTAAGTGCCTCATCCAGTCTTTTCTTGAACACCTCCAGGGACGGTGCCTCCACCACCTCCCTGGGCAGCCTGGACAGGTACTGTGCTGTTCTTTTTACACAGTAACCTACTTAAACTGAAAGTCCTGGCATTTTTTCTTTTTTTAATAACAAATCACTAACAAATGTGGGTTGAAAATTAGAAGACAGTTCCAATTTTAAAAGAAAAACCAAAACCAACCCAAACCCCAGTTTTGAGGATTTTGAAGTACTTCCATTGAGATGAATGATAGGAATAAATAATGTTCCCAAATCTGAAGGATTCTTACATGCTGATGTTATTGTCTCCTTCTGCTGGTCAGCAAAGTTTATTTTAATGCAGGTGCCAATTATTTTGGTTTTCATTCTGATGAGGTTCTCCCAATTTGAAGCCACTGAAAAAAAATTCAGTAAGAGCGAGTTTGCAGATTCATCCTGCACAACCCCCAGGGATAGAATCTGAACAGAGCAATGTAAAAAGTACACTTTGTCCTTCTCTCCCTGTCCCAGCCCCCACTTCACCTGACTGGGAGAAATTTCTACATGACCAGATTATAACATCCTATCATGAGCCACAGTCATGGTTGAAGAGGCATTCTTTAAGCTAGAAGTCCCTTTTCACTGATTTATAACTTCCCCTGAATTATTTCCTAATTTTCTCCAAGCTCCAGGCTAGAAGCAATCATGCAAAATATTTCCCCTAAAAGCAATATATTGAACTCTTTGTTTTCAGGAACAGTGTGCTAGAAGTAGGTATAACATCAGCAATACTTAAGAATGTTTTCAGCCATTTAAAAATAAACTGTTGAAAAAGCCAAAATTCACATTCATAAGTGTATGTAGCTGAATGTGTGGTTCAGTAATTAAGTACAGCTTCCAATATGCTGCAGCTCACCCCCTTCATATTAAGATCAGCATTCGTGAATCAAAATATATTCAATCCATTAGAATGATAATGCTGACAACACTTAAAGACACTAAACAGGCTCCCACCGCATTAACCGAAAGCTCTGCTGATTATACAAGCAGAGAGTAAGATACACAGCACTACAGAGAAACACACAGGGATGCAGATGCTGCTTTTCCTCATCTACCCCTTCCACTACCAACAACTAAGGAACCATGCCAGTCGCTTGCCTCTGCTTTTCTCTGGCCTGTGCATTTCAAATCTGCATGAACTCGAATCCTTTTGGGCAGCATATGGCCTCCTCACACCTTACTATACTTTGTTTCAGGACACTGTGTATATGTAACTGTCACAGGTTGAGTTGAATCTGATGATGATATTCAATGCCAAGCTACCATTGTGCCAGCTCCAAAATGAAAATGCCAGCTGGAACAAAGTATCATGGGGCTTGAGGTTCAAATCGTAACATGAGAGGCTTCCTGTTCAGTTGCTCCTGGTTTTCAGGTTTGGGGTGTCAGCCTTTTCTGCTGTACTAGCTTCTGTGTGGTCAGGTTGGCACAACTGCTTTAACACAGGCTTCAGCTCCTGCTTCTGCATTTGGCTGTGCCTTTTCTAAGGTAGGTATACATCCTATTATCTCCTTATCTCAATCTGCTTTTCTTCTTGTGTGCCCTCCTGTCTGTGCAGGGAGAGGAGGGCATGTGAGGGTGGGCTGCGTTAACCCAGAACAATAACTGAGCACTTGTTTCAGAGTCAGAAAGAATTTCTTCTTTTTAGAGGCATAGAATCAACCAGGTTGGAAGAGACCCCCAAGATCATCCAGTCCAACCTAGCACCCAGCCCTGTCCAATCAACTAGACCATGGCACTAAGTGCCTCATCCAGGCTTTGCTTGAACACTTCCAGTGACAGTGACTCTGGTTAGGCCAAATGTTTACAATGTAGTAGTCAACTGCTCTTGTTTCTGCCTTTTGCAACATCGTAGCAGGTAGATCCTCATAAAGTAAGGGATCGTGCAGAGCAATTAACAGGGGAGGAGCCTTCCTTCAGAGATTTCGATACTGGACCACAGTTGACAAAAGAAAAGATTTACAATAATCCCACTGTGACTCTCCTATAAAGGGGCACATTAGGTGGGTTTAAGGAGGGGTAAAGATCCTAGAAAATAGGAACATGAATGACAAATTGTTGGCAAAACAACAGCAAGTTGCAGGATGGAGACAGAAGAGAGAAGGCACCTTTTCTCTGCACAGAATGGAGGGTAAGTTATGGCATGATCTATACATCCTTTCCTTGACAGTCATTCAATTACTCATACCCATGCAACAGGCTACTCCCTGACCTTTATCTCTGTCAAGCTGTGTAAACTAGAGCACAATAATCCACCGATTTCTGGGCTTGGATGGTTTTCAATCTACCTTCTCTAAACAACAAAGAACTCCACAACCAAACACAAATCCCAAACACACTGCAGGATATCTAAACTTTTTGAGGTCTTGATGCAAGTTGGAAAATGTAGAATTAGCAGAGGTCCTTGGGAAAGAACCAATCCAACAGTTATCTGGAAGAAGGGAGCACAGGAGATATCCTTGTAAGTATTTAGTAAAATTCCAGAGGTCCAAGACTGGAAACCACATTAGTGCCACCTGTAGTGACCCTGAATCGGGTTGATACATCTGCAGGAAGGCACAGAACACTTTTATTTCTACATGACATGTGTTTGAGCCAAGCTAACATAGATTAAAGCTATGTCTGAGAGTTGAGAAGTTTAATTATGATTCATGTGTGACTCATGCACATTCCTGTAGTGCATACAAATAAACTCTCAGGCCCAAAGTGCTCAAGTACAGCACAGAGTTACCCTCCATTCCCTCCATGCAGTAGAAAACCAGCAAGAGCTGAAATGGAGAGGACACATAGGTGTCTGCACCTGCCAGACATCATTTATCATCAAACAGCTCTACAAAGGAGTTCATCTACGAGGTTAAGTTTATGATCACAACCAGACTGGTAACATAGGGGGAAATCTGGATCTCACACAAGGCAAGTGTGTGACCCTCTCCCAAAATTGGTGATCAAAAGCATTTCCTCTTTAGGTAAGAGAAGATAATAATAGGATGACACAAACCTGTATTCTCTGGAACAAGATTATTGTGGTACGCATGGAAAATCTTGCTGATGCTCCCACACAAAAACACTTTTGTTTCAGAAATCAAAAAGGTAGGACATGCTCAACAGTCAACATAGACTTGTCAAAGATGAATTGTGTTAAATCAGCCTCATCTCTTTGTAGAGCAGAAACAAGAGATGTTTTGCAGAGGTCTGCCCTTAGCACAGCAATGATTCTTTTTGTTTTTAGAACTGGTTTAAGCAGCAAAGCAAAAATATGTAAAATATACATCGGCAGGCCAGATTCAACTAGTGGGAGTATTAGTGTACAGGAGGCCAGGCTTAGACTTCAAAATGTCCTTAAACTGGAGGGAGAACCTGGTAAATACACAGATGCAATTGATCAGAGACAACAGCAAGAAAAGTGCACCTGACAGTGAATCATTACATTCATCAATACTAGGAAACAAATGGCTCCCTCTGCTACCCAAAGGTCTCAGGGCCTCTTGTGGATTCAAGGCATGAGTCAGCAACATTATAATGTTACAAGAAGGGTAACAGCCAGATGGAGTAAAGGAACCAAATTGTTGACTGCAAAGACAGAGGAACTTGTGTTCTGCCCAGCACCAGAGCTATTCCCCATGCTCCCGGTAGACATGACAAGAAGTACTAAGGCAGTATTGGTGCATGAAAGATTTAGATAAGAAGGGGAAAAAAAATTCCCATGACAAAGACAGTGTAGTATTGTAAAAAGATTAACAGCCAAGACTAAGATCACCAGTAGTGCAACTTCTGTGAAGTTAGACAAGTGCTCACCCATCAGTAGTTTCAAAATCCAGCTCACATCTGAGGAAAATACTTTCCACTGCCACCTCTATTCAGAGCTACTGAACAAATAGCTCAATCTCAAAAATTACTAAAGGCTGCTACTACCAATTAGCAAATCAGCAGAAGGACATTGAACTCCCTATGTGGATCTGATGCATAAACAGAACACTTAGTGCCATGGTCTAGTTGATTGGATAGGGCTGAGTTGATAGGTTGGACTGGATGATCTTAGAGGTCTCTTCCAACCTGGTTGATTCTATGATTTTTTTAACTGTGACATTATCCACTTACTCAAACCTCAGATATACTGAAAGGGAACACATGGCAAACTACTGCACCAATTTCTCTGGTCTATCTGCTCTTTAAAGATAAGTAGTTAAGTTCCACCCAGCACTAACACTTATCTATACAGTGGAAAAGGAGCTTGCATAAAACTGCAGGAGTCTTTCTAAACATGTTCTTCAGCTGCAAGCTGTCTAAACAACATCCAGAGCTGTGATTTAAACATGAATCCATGGAAAAAAAAAAAAAAAAGGTTTAATGCTTTTTCTCTTCCAATATTTCCTTCTGTTTAAAATACACTGACAAATACTTGGAAAGCCAAGGTTTAAGCATTCTTTACACACAGGTTCAGGAACATGGAAAGAAAACACTTGGAGTATTACTCACACAGCCTTTTTTCTTTTCTCCCAGGCTGACAAAATGGTCTACATGGGAACAAGCAATGGGTCCCAAAAAAAAAGTCTATTTCCCAGAAAAGGAGGCAGAAGCCAGAGACTCTGAAGAAAAAGTGAGGGAGCCCACGGGCAGACAGCCAGCAACTTCTCTGACCATATCACTTTAACTTAAGGAAAGAACAGGAAGTTAGTTATAACGTCTGCCAAATTTCCATCTTTAGGATTGACTCAACACATAAGCACACCAACTGACCCACCTCTGAACAAATCCTGCCATTTCCAAGGCAAAGTGATGTCACTGTGGAGTGCAACTCCACAACAACATGAATACAAACTCACTATCTAAAAACTTTTCCTCAGTCAAGCTGCTCTTGAGATTTTTTTTTCACTACAGGTAGTTTAAGGCCAGAGAGGCACCAATCATTAACACATTAAATAGGCTTAAAATCCTTTTGAAACAGCTATATGACATCAGGAAATATTTTACCATTATCAACTTTTTCCATTTCTTGGCCTTGGAATATTTTTCATGCACCAAAAACCATCTCACTCTTAGCGATTATATTTTCTACTGCCTTATTCCTAGTTGAAACATGGAAAATCATCCAGAATTTCACCGCATTGTTTGACAGGCTAGGATTTGCTTCACAAGTCTCCAAACTGAAAGAGAAAAGGAAGGAGGAATGAGGAGAGCAAGAAAGAAAACCAACAGAACAACAACCAAAAAACCCCAAACAAAACTGAACAAACCAACTAACAAACCAAACCCAGAAATCTAAGCGAGAGAAGATGTACAGATCTATTTAAAGGTATTTGGAAAGCAACCCTAACCGATAGAGAAGGCACCCACAATCTCAGCAGCTCATTGCCAATAGAAAGGGCTTTTGACAGTTCATGAAAATAGAAGCTAATAAAAATATATTTTAAGAGCCATTAAGATAAAGACTAAGCTCCAGCCAGAAACCATAATGCCTATTCTTTTTTGGTTTAGGACTTTGAAAGCCAAATTGTAGGCCGTTGGCAAAAAACCTCATCCTGTTCACAACAAAACCAATAGCAAAATTTCCACTGACTTGCACAACAGAGGAGTAAGAGAATCAGAGCCTACATACCTGACAGAATCTACTGCAAACATGCTTTTACTTTTGAAAATCCTACCACGGAAAAGGCAACTGATAACACTTGCTGCTTAAATTACAGACCTCCTCATATCTAAAAGCTATTTACCTTACCAATGTGCGTGTTTCAATTACATATTCTGCACACCTCACTCTCAAGCAGCTAGCAAACAGATCACAGGAAAGCAGAGAGAGACAAAAACTCAGTGTTACAGTCTGTTCAGAAAGCGTTGGGCTGGGTGCTAGGTTGAACTGGATGATCCTGGAGGTCTCTTCCAACCTAGTTGATTCTATGAGTCATTACAAAATCACTATAGTTAGAGTGTAAATATTCATGCGTGCCTCTAAACCCATGCAATACAACAACTGTAAATATCTCTGTGTTAGCACATTATTCCTTGTCTGTGTGACACACATGATCACTAATAACTATTGCTCAGGCCACTATCTGAAAGAGCCTACAGAAAAGTTTACTGAGGATTTTTTGGTAAATGCAACACTTCCCAAGACAAGACAAACCTGCACTACAGTAAAGGAGGACTGGCCAAGGGATTTTACCTTTTTCAGTAAAAACCATAGAAGCAAAACAATATATCAGCACATGGGGGGGGGGGGGGGGGGGGAAGTCAGCAGAAAATTCAAAAAAGCAGGTTTGTACTAATAAAGGCCCAAAATAAGTTCTGCAGGTGGCTCTCTAAAGAAACAAGTTGTTAGTGAAAACATCTGAATCATTCCAATAATAGAATAGAGTCAACCAGGTTGGAAGAGACCTGAGATCGTCCAGCCCAACCCATCATCCATCCCCATCCAATCAGCTAGACCATGGCACTAAGTGTCTCATTCAATCTATTCCCAAACACCTCTAGGGACGGCAACTCCACCACCTCCCTGAGTAGTCCATAATAACTCTTAAGACACCAAATCTTCATAGCAATTTAAATACCATGTTTAATTTGAAGGATAAACAATGCCACCACTTCAGTCAAAATTAGACACTTAGGAACAAAAAACTCTCAAGTACATGCAGTATATATTCATACCGCACAAACTATCATGGAACACACCCAAAAGTAAGGAAGATTATTAAGTTATAATGCATTCAGTAAAAGAATTACATTTGTTATTTGTTTTGTCCAGTTGCATAGTAAATATGAATTAGACATTTTCTCACAGTAAATAAGAGAGGCAAGGAGAAGAAAAGGAAAATAAGCTCTTGAAATTCCTTCACTATCTTCACCTTGAATTTATTTCATATTCATTTTAAGTATGAAGTTATTTCTTGTTAAGAAGATACTAATTTCCTCACTCCTGTAGGAGGAAGCATGCTCAGCACAAAGGAATTTCTCCCTTATCTTCCAAATCTACATCAATGCTACAGAATATTACAGCCATTCCAGCTGCTGAAAGGTCTATACAAGTTCCATGAAAACAATTAATTCTGGACAAATCTGTGCTCCTTCCAAAACCTAAACCAGCACACACACAGAGGAAGGATATACTGCAACTGTTTATTTCCTGTTAGACACTGTAGGAATTGATTTAGTGAATTCAGTGTTGCATAAGCAGCTCCTTTTAATACATGTAAGTTTAGAATACAAGTTCTTTTTTAAGTAAGTTTCCAGCTCAGAGATGAAATAATTCCATAGGGAAACATCTCAATCCTTTCCAGCTTCTTACATGTGTGAATTAATACTCACTACTGAAGACTCACATGAAAACCACCCAAATTCTGTAATGTTTAATAAAATGCACACTACCCACCCTCACACATGCTTGCTACAGTATCCACACAAAACAACTTCAATAAGTGATTCAAACTACCTCTAATTATGAGAATCTCTGCTTCCATGGAGATGCATAGACTTATAACAAGTGGCACAGAAGATTGCCTAAACTTTATTGGGAAAATATCCCAAGCTGGTTCAGTGCTAGGCAGGGATATAATCATACTTACAGGAGCAGATGAGTACCGAAGTCACTGGCTTGAGAGTGAGCCTGGCTTTGCTGATTTCAATTGGTACCCAAGCACAATTAAATTGGTTCATTTCCTCTCAATTTACAGCACCTGCTTGCCTTTCTACCAAAAAGAGTCAAGTCATTTTGCTCAGGGGATTTCTGTATGAGGACACAAAAGTATCACTGAAAGGAGAATTGTTCAGCTTTGTTTCATCCTTTAGACCATAAAACTTGGAAATAAAGTCAACTTTTTAGGAGAATTTTGCCATAACCTTTGCTAGGGATCCTAATGTTCAAGAGGTACTAAAGGAGAGACTGATGTTTTTTTGTTTGGCTTTGACATGACATTGTTGGCAATGACACAGGTGCATTTTATTAGTCCCAATCACTGGCTACATGAATTATGTCCTTACTGCATGTAATTTTTAGAGCTGGAGTGAAACCAGCTACTGGTATTCTTGTCAAACTCCCTCTTGCTCCATCCTACTCCACAAGCCACAGAACATTATTTTTACCACTATATAAATACTAAGTTTATGTGAAACTCTTCTCTCTGAAATAGTCCCTTGGCAGAATCTTACTTAGAAGTTATCACTAGAAAATCTAATGTATTTCCTTCACCTCAAAATAACAAAGCAAGTGAAATCAAAACTGACTTTTTCTTGGTAGAGTTTCAGTCACATTTCCTTTTTTTTTCTTCCTAGTTTTTTGAATGTTAACACCTTCAAACAAACAAACCTCCTTGGTTAGTAATTTCCACAGTTCTCTTTATTAATCCTTGAGCTGCTTCTGTTTACTATTTTAAAAGGGCATTTTCTTGCAATGTTTGGTCTGATACAAGAAAGAATGTAGACTCAGAGGCTGAAACAGTCACTCATTCTTATCTTTCAGTTGAACTTTCTAGCTTAGGAGCTAGCACATGAACCCTTGCAACAGACTTTCTTGAGGGCAAATTTGATTCTTGATGATTACTCTGGTACTTTGCATTCTCTAACTGTGGAAAGACCTCTGCTAAACCAAGAGCTGTATATTCAGAGAGAATCGTTGACTATGAGGTCAAACAAACAATCAGAGGTGCATTTGCATAAAAACACTCAGTGTAGTACAATGCAAGCAGTTATTACAACAGGTAAGAAGAAAAAGGTTGGGGAGGCCTAAGGCAAAAGACATACATTCTTGGATGGGAAAGAAATTACTGTTAGGTATGAAGATAGTGAACCCTGGGAGAGACTTAGGGGATATGATTTAGGAGAAGTCAACGAATGGGTACTTTAGGGGCACACAGAGGGCTCTGGGACAGAAGAGCTGGGAAATGTAGAGCCCAAGGTACAGGAGCTTGCTAGTGCAGAATACACACGAATCTATCCACAAACCGCTAGTGCAGAATACACACGAATCTATCCACAAACCAATGCAAAACTGGCAACCACATCTAGCTTTGGGTTCTGAGGTTTGTTGTTTTTTTCTCTATGGAATATTGATTTATTTAGGTTTTTGTTTATATTGGCATCTGGCCTTCTTCAGAGCATGAATAGCCCAACTCCAGCTCTCAGCCACTGAAGTTCTCAAAGTCTGTTTCTGCTAATAAAAATATTTCCTTCTATTCATGTGAGAGCGTGGCCAAGTGGCCACTTAACTAACTCTGGGAAAATAATAATTAAAACAAAAACCAAACCAAACAAACAAACAAAACCAAACCAACCAAAATCCCCAAACACAACAGTACAAACTTCTCTAAGTCCCTGACTGAAAGACCAGGGTTTTCCCAGCTTTCAGCTCTTTAACCACATGAAGTTTACTGTGTGGTATCTGAGGCACAGACATCAGAAATGGACTTCATTTCTTCCTAAATTTCTCAGCTACTTTATATGCAGGGATAACACCACAACCCTGCTTAAGGGTGTGGATCTTCAAAATCTATACAGTCCCTCTTGGGAAAAAAAGAGCTTGTGGAACATATACATTTGTACTTGGTTGCAAGTTTTATTTGCTATATATTATTACCATTTCTCACTGATTTTAGTCTGTTGAGACAACAGCTTGAAAAAAATGTGTTTACAGTGTGCTTCATTCCATCCAGTATACATTAATGGAGATTTCAAAGACTCTACCAAATATTTATCCTAGTAAGACCTATGTTCAGAAGTCTGTCTTGCTGCTGTTCAAGCTGCTAATAGTGACATTTAAAGCTCTGAAAAGTTCTGATTTCTTTTTCTTGGCATGTTACTGCTTTATTTACTATTCTCTTCTCATGTCATCCAGTCCCCACCCACTGCAACAATTACAGTCAATAAGGTTGTGATTGTTAGATGAATTAAATTCAAACACTTCTCACAAAACTCAGCATCAGATGAAATCACCGGCAAATTCCCCACTGACTTCACTGGGAATGAGACCAAGCTGAGAAATAAAGCTCCTGTGAGAGGCATGTATCTGTCATTCACATCCTGCTGAGTTAGTGAGAACCAGGATGAGACACTACCGTGAAGGTCCTTCTGCCTGTGTTTCACGTGAAACACAACTTCACTTTTAGTTTGCAAAATAGTTAAGAGAAGTACTGTAGTATTTGCAAGTAAGCAACTGAAGAGGCTGGATGAGTCACTGGAGGCGGTTTTGGGCCAGCTCGGCTGCTGACTGTCACTGTAGGGGCAGGTTCACCTGCTTCTTCCTTTCCTGCTGCACAGACAGTCCCAAAGTAACACGGCAGTGCTAAACATAGCACCGACCTGCTCTGTTAATAAGCAACAATTCCTGCAGCATGTACAAGCCACCACATTTTTCAAGATAAGCACATCAATATGAGATGTCATATTAGCCTAGACAAAGAGATTGAGCCAGATAGCTTTGTCAAACACCAGGCAAAGGGGCTCATTCAAACTGACAAAGCAGGACATGTTCAAGTTGAAGCTACCAATTCTAATTTTAACTCATTCCATCCTCTCCTGCTTCGAATGTCTCAAACCAGTAAGTGAGCTCCTGTAAGTGTTATAATAAATTAATTCCTAATCTGCAATAACAATATTCCTGTCCCTTCAAACCCCTCTGCTGCTCTTTTCTAAAGTTCTGTAATAGCTGTTAGTACGTCCCTTAGATTACACATATGGCTCTATCTATCTTAGTGGAGAGGGAGTCTTCACAATGACATATGCACACAGGGTATAAGTAACAGGCAAAATTAACAGGCATAACTAATTGCCACATAGCCAACTTAATGGTTATTCCCAGCTCACTTTTCAGTTACCTAACACATACACAAGTTTTCTCTCAATCATAAGGCGACGGAAAAACATGCTGCAGCAGTAGCTTCCAATGTTTCCACTTGTCAAAAACTCTTCATTACTTTAGGCAAATTCATCAATTGCATGTCTGCAACCAGAGGCACAGCTGCCCTATGTATTGTGGTATATGTGAGACAGTGATACTGGTTGTAAACCAAACTAGAAAGATAGTTCATAAGGTTACTTCATTGGTAAGAAACTATCTGGGTTTCTTTGGTGTTACTCACACAGGGATGTGTGAATGGTCTTCATCTTACACATGGTAGAGACAGAAGCTCTGGGGGTGGGGGTATCAACAAAACTATTTTCCTTAAACTGTGTTTTCTCCTCAGAAAGACTTATAATCACCAAACATATTCAAAACAAGACAGGTTTATCATTCTGCAGGAGTGAAACTGGTTGGCAGACTATTGCCACACCACTGGTGCTTTGCAGCACAGAAGTCTGATTGAATCACATCCTTCGGGAAAGAAAAAGTCTTCAGTGAACTACAAGAGGTCAGGCATTTCTCTTTCATCAGGGCCCATAACTTTTGCTCTTTTCTTCAAGCTTAGAGTCATGTGGAGACTAAAAGATGGCTCTCCCTTACAGCTAAGAGTGTCAGGATGTCAGGTGCTGCACAGTCCCTCAGAGAAGGGAGTCACACACTCCCCTTCTCTGCCAGCCCCACTGTGACCACAACTGAGAAAACACCCTGAATATGAACACGGAAAGGGGGCAGTATGGCTGTGGAGTTGATGCTACCCTCTCTCAGGACTCCACCTTTAATATACACTAATGGGCTCTTCCTCCCCTCAAAACGGAGAGATAATGAAACCCTGGAAGATTTGCATTCAATATTTCCAGAGAAGATTGAATACACTTTAAAATATGCAGGAACAATTCAAATGCAAATACAGCACAGTAATGTACTATTCATATTCTGCAACATTTTGCCTTAATAGTCTGATCGGAAGAAGATCTTTTCCAGTTTGTTTTCTGTAAGTTTAATAAACTGGCACTTTGAAAACGATTGCTCAATATATGAGGTGCTGTGTTTTCTTTAAAAGACAACAGAGTTATGAAGTCAAAGGCAAATTTAGGGGTTTCTTATATAAAATGCTTTTTCACTTCCTGAACATTGCCTGTAGCTTTGCTAATTTATTGCCATGAAAATATTGTTACTACTTAGTGCACTGGTACTTTTGTCAATAGGCAGCTCTCCCCAAGGCACATTTGAGAATGCTCTGCTAATCAGAGTTGCTGCAGTTATTCCAAAGCAGCCAGGTCCTTAGAAAAAAGCTTCATGTTCAGTATGGATGAATGTTACCATTTCTTCAAAGCCAAATACTTTTAACTCGCTGAATTCACTTCTGAAGATACCTACATCACTCACTATGTTACCCAGGCCCAGTTTCATCTTGAACCAGTGTACTGCAAAGTATAACTGCTGGCATATTTACTTCTCAATATTTAATTGATGTAAAATAGTTCTAATTTTTATAATGGCAAGGATTAAATAAAGATTTAATCAGAAACAAAACTCTGTGCTGTATCATCTGCACAAAACACACAAAAAACCTCTGTTTGGGTCTTTGGGTAGATACCGACATGAATCTGACTTCTTACTTTTCTGCAGCTGCTTGAACCCTGAGGATTAAAACCTCAAATGCAGTTGAATTTTTCGTGTTTGTTTTCCAAGCATTCTGCTAACCATGAACAGCACAGTGACAATGAGCTCACATACACATATATATACCACACTACAGGTTTATTCTCTCTAATAAATATTGAAATCTATGTGAGTATAACTTTACTGAGGCTAAGCCAATTCTCTTAATTGGTGTAGGAGCTTTAAATGCATGTAATGTTTTTAGTGATTTTTGATGTATTTGCAGTTCTCTGAGGATAAAAAAATAATTGAATAAAGTTCCTGAAGAAATAGGTGAGGCCATTTATTTCAATTAGAAATAGTAATGGAATTCAAGTAAACAATTAAATGTCACTTAATCTATATTGAAGATAAATAGAATACTTAATTTCTCTTGGCATGTTCCACAACAAGGTACCCTGCTTGTCTTTATATTGACAATATTTGTGCTCCTTTGCTTTTCCTGTCACAGTGACATTAGTGAAAGTACTAATGCCCAAACCCAGCATGGACATAATCTGTCTTGCAACAAGCCCACCAAGGCAAGAAGCATCTCCATATGGAGGAAAAGGCTCTACTTCTACAGATCTGGCTGGTTCAGATCAGTGCTGTGCTTTCCCTCATTCATCTTCCCTGCAACTCAGAGGGGTATTCGATTTGGTTCCCTTCTGCCATCTGTTCATCTCCCATAACTTCTACATGGCAAAATGATATAAATACTATTCCTAATTAAGTTCCTATTTGAGGACAGAATTACAACTATCAAGGATAACTTTTTTTTAAGCTTTGAGAATGACACAGATGTTTCACTCAACTTGGAGAGGTATTACAGGACCTTGTTTGAAGGGCATTCAGGTCCATCACCTCCACAAGAAGTTTCTGAGATACATGAGACTTCTAAGGCTACCAGCCAGCAACAGCAGGTGTGAGACTAAAACAGAAGGCTTTGAGTATTAAGGAGCACTACCAACATGGAACAAAATCTGACTTCTGCAGAGTTCTCCTCAGTTATATTCTTTGGTTTATACCAAAAAAATCGATGAGATGCAATTTCAGGAGGTGGAAATGGAAATAATCAAGATGACTTGTGATAATTCTCCATGTCTGATGTCACTCACACAAATGGCTTCAATTCAAAGTTTGCACATCTTTAAGATACTTATATTAAGTTCTTCTAAGTCGTTGTTAGTGATTTACGCCGACTGTAATCAAACTAAGTTAAACCAAAATTTATCATGCCAATACATTTCTATCCTTCCCACTCCGTTACATCACCTGTTATCTGAAAACACACCACCAATAGTGAAAGGACAGCAAAAAGATACTTTTAAACCCTCCACAGCAACATCTGATACTCATTTTTGATCTTCTGGTAGGTCTACATCTCAAAAAGCTAGCAAAAGGCTACAAACAAGGCAGAGGTGCAAGACTTCCAGTTTTCAGGCATGTTTTCCATTCCTAGATACTAGTTTCCATTCACAGATTTTAAGAGGAGAAGATGACAGCATTCTGTCTGTAAGCCACGGAAGGAAGGCCAGTTAGCAGCTCAGCAGCACCAGAAATTCAAATAGATGGCAAATAGGTCAGTGTCTGGTGCCCTGCCCCAGAATAGCCACAGGACCATCTCTAGATGGATGTGTGGTAAGGGCATACAAAAAACTTGACACAAACCTTGAGCCGACTCTTTAATCCTCTGCAAGGCAGAGAATCCACACAGTTTCTTTTGACATGCAAAAGTCTGTACATTGCATAGTCCATATAGAAAGTACAATATAGGTTGCTTACATTATGTCCTGAAGTTGGGTTGTTTGGTTGCATTGTGGTGGGGATAGGCACTGTAACAATAAGGCTCTTTCTCAAATAAAAGAATCCAGTATTTAATTTTTCTTCCTCTAAACAAGATCCAATGAGTAATGTACAGTGACGTGATCTTTTGTGATTCCCTTTAAGCCATTGCTGAGATGGATTGCCACAGTGGGTGGTATTCAGAATAACACATGTTGAGCAACAGACTCTCAAATCTTGTCTGCTTTACGGTTTCTTACAGCACGCTATGATGTGAAGTAATTCACACTGAGGAGATGGAGAAAGTTATTCTATTACTGTAACAAAATGATGTATATGCATTTATCATCCAAAATAAATACATTGACATGACAGGCTGAAATAAAACCAGGAAAGTAAGCTTAGTTCCTCTATTTCAAAATGTTATATTTAGATCTAAACCAATTAAAACAGAGTGATGCTTTCTGTTTGAGATGAGCAAGTTAATCTACACTATTATCAGACCCATCAAATTAAAATAAGGTAAATGAAACAAGAAATCAACACCAAAGATTTTAATTTCCTTAGTGTCACATGCTGGTATCTTAGAAATGTTACAGTTCCTATGAAGGAGGGAGGTGTAGAAGAGAGAAGGTAAAGTATCCACTTGGTTAGGTGGAATGGGTGACTATGAATGCACACAAAGTCAAAAGGAAGAAGTCAAAGGCAGCTATGGGGGTGAGAAACGTAGCTACACTAGTAAGTGAGAACTTCCACAGAAGTTCTTCTGCAGAAGGCTTGTACTGAAGGAAAAAACCCCAGCGTTCTGAAATGATACAGTAACAGGATGTGTATTAGTACAGTAACATTAGACTAGATGTTCATGGATACTTTGTTGCATTTGGCTATTGTCCTATCAGATTTGATACACTTTCTCTGACAGTATCATCATCCGGACGTTGCAGAAAAGGAGAATAAATAAATAACTCAAGCAGTCAGCTGTGCTGTATTTGAGAAGTGACTAGTGCCCCTCTATCATCAGACCATTAAACAACTGGAATGCTGAAACTTACTGTCATATCAGTCATCTTACCACCTCCACATCGTTACCTAAATTGAATTCTACCAGTTATTCTCACACCCAGAACTCCTTACACCAAACAATTCATTCTCAAATTTAATTCCTCACATTTTTGTAGACCGAGACCTACAGACTTCCTGATCACTGTGCTTCCATACCTCTATAGGCTTCTCAGAAGTAAAAAGAACCCACAAGTCAAAGGTCAGCTGCAACCACTCAGTCTTTCTGTACAATCAGACTTCATTAAAGAAAACACAGGCAACCTGGGTCACCAAACAACTCTGAAGCACTTCATTCTGAAATCTGAAGCAACCACATGTTATAATACTGTATCTTCTTTCACAAATCATTTTCTCCTCCCTGGTATTGGTTTATTTATTCTGCATATGACATCTTGGGCAGAAAACCTACACAAAACTTTAGATGAAATTATTTCTATCTTCTGAAACACTTTAATCCCACATATTAGTCTTTTCAAGAGATAAGAATTAGATAAATACTGAGGTTTCATCAAACTCTTCCAAGATCTGCACTTTTCTGGCCTTTCAGCAGATGAGACATAGATTAACCTGTGCTGGAGCAGCTAATGAATAGTTTTGACATTCACCAGTCACTACCATCCTCCAGTAAATAAATCCAGACAATAAACCGGATTACCACTTGCTTCACTAGCCATTTCACCAACAGAAACTGACACTCGTACAATGGAAAAGTTTCAGAGAAAAGAAAAACAAACAAACCAACCCTCGAACCATTAATACCACGTTGTCAATTTCGACCTTCATGCCGCAAAGCAGACTGTGGCTGAAAAAAACTAATTCATAAAAAAGAAAAGGAAAAAAAGGGGAAAAAAAAAAGGCAAAACCAAAATGCAGTGCGAGACTGCACTGTGCTGAAAGTCCACATCAGGCCAACAAGCACCATCAGATCTGACCTGTGTTGGCCCCACTCCTCTTCACACACTGGTGCTGACTCCTGACCATGCTTCCCTCAGAAAATGCCACAGATGGACACCGCTGGAGACACCCAGCACCAGTGCACGACACAGGTGAGACCAGGCCCTGCTGGAGCCCCCGATCTCCGGCTGTATGCCCCAACACTACTTGTGAGAGGACTTGTCCAGCTGCCACTGCTGCCCCGCCACACCTGGGAGCCACGGCCCCACCTGGGGGCAGCGCCCGGCGGGGAGTCTCTTACCTTATTGGAGTACGGGGGTTTACTCAAGTTGATGCCGTCGCGGATGAGCTTGTCTCGGATCATGATCTTCAGCTTCAACCTGGGGTAGGCGATCAGCCCCTCGCCGGCAGCCGCCCCGCGCCGGCCGCCGGGGCGGTGCCGAGGGGCCGCCACCCGCCGAGCCTCCTCCTGCCCAGACACCCGACGAGGGCAGCGCCCGGAGACGGGGGGCGCCGGCCGCGGCGGCGGTGGCGGTTGCGGTTCCAAGGTAAAGTACAGCCCCACCGTCCTCTCATCCGCCTCCTTCAGCCGCCTCACGGCCTCGTGAATCCGGCGGCGGTGGTGGGGCACGGCAACGCCGATGGCATCCAAGTCTGGATCTCCGATCTGCTTGCAGACCTCCAGGTCGTCGTAGCCATTATCGACGAAGGACTCCGCATACTGGGGGAGCTGCAGGGTCTTCAGCCACTCGTAGACTATGTTGGTGCACATGCTGGTTCCAAAATAATAACGACCACAACTTTCAGCACTGAAGCCAGCCTCCCCTTTCCCACTCCTCGCCAAAGGAAATAAAACCACAAAACATCTACGATGCAGCTTAAAAGGTCTCAAAATCAAGGGCAAGAATTCGACATCCACCAGGGGAAAAAAAAATGTAAATCCTTAGAGCAGATCAGTAGGGCATCGCAAGCACTGCTGAAGGGACCACTCCCGTTTATTCCTCCTCCTGTTTTTCTACCACCAAGTACAGCCGCCTCCTGCCACTGGAGAAAGAAGGCTCTGAGTAGAGGGAAGCAAACTGTAAGGGTGTATTCCCTAAAATCTCAAGTCGCTGCCGCACAACATCCACCCACTTTCTCTGGAAGTAATTCGCAGTCAGTCTGATTTTTTCCCCTTCTTCCTTTCAGTTTCTGCTTCTGTCTCACCTTCCTGCGTTCCGTCGCATGATGGATCTGTTTACTACGTGTAGCTGCTTTGGTATACCATCATGTTGGGGAAGAACCGAGCGCAGGATCCCCCATCCTCGGCCAGAACAGGCAGGGGTGCTGGTGCGCAGTGCCCTCCTCTCCCGTATTTCTCCCAGCAGCGGGTGCACACGGTAGCTTTTGCTTTCCTTTTAAATAGATCCTTTCAAATTTGGAGGAAAAAATAAGGAGGGAAAAAAAAAAGATAATTCCACTCACTTTTCCGAGTTACTTTCTCAGTTCCCCTTCATCCCTGGGACGCACTTCACTTGTAGCGAGACCAGAAACTGCTTTCCAACCCCACTTTCTCCGCGCTGGTGCCGGCGGTGCCCTCCTGCCCCTCTGGGGCACGCAGCCCTGCACCCGGCACAGACAACTTTCCTCGCTTTCTTCTGGCCCTCCCGCCACTGCCCGCAGCCGCCCTCAAGAGGAGGCGGCGGGGCCGTGAGGGCAGCCGCCGCTCTGTGCATCCTCCGGCGGCGGCAGCTGAGCGGCGGATACAACCGATCTGCGACAGGTCACTGGCGCTGCCCTCCTCCTCCCCCGGCTGGTGTCGGTGCTTTCCCCTTCCCTGCCAGCGGCACCCCGGAGCAGCGCTCCCCTCCCGAGTCGTCCTTCCTCCCCTACCCCTGACGCGCCGCCAGAAATTTCCTCCAGCTTCTCCCGGCGCTCCGGTGCAGCTTCTCCCCGCTCTTCCTGCAGGGCAGCCCGTCACCCTGCTGCCAGCTCCCTGCCCCGAGTCTCCCCAAGGCCTTTTCAACTTTCCCCGCCGGTAACTCGCGGTCTCTGCCTCTGGCCGCCCCCTGCCCGACCCTCTGGGCGGTGGGCAGGCGGTAGGCGCCGGTGCCGCGGCGCGCGCTCCTGGCGGGCTCGCCGCTCTCGCTCCCCTCCGGCGGGGGGAGGCACGCGCCGGGGAAGGCTCGGCGTCCCCCCGCGCCCTTGGGACAGCCGAGTCACGGCAGCGGCGGCCGCTCCCCCCGCGGGGCCACCGAGCCCCTTCGCCGCTGAAGGGCGACCCTTCGGGGCTGCCGATTAGAGCAAGCGTGCCTTCGCGTTTCCGGGAGGCGGCAAGGAAGAGCGGGAGGCGCTAGCCCCGCTCTCCACCCGCCGCCGCCAGCTGCCCGGGGCCGGCGGAGATGCCGCGAGCCGCAGCCGCGCTCGGCCCGCAACGCCGTGCTCTCAGCGCCCCCGCCAGGCCGCGGGCGACAGCGCCGCCTCACCCGGCCCGGCGCGGCCCGGTACTCCTTGTCGGCTCTGGGCGTAGCGAGGCGCGCACCTCCCTACCATTGCAATGTGAGAAAAGGTAAAACTCATTTTCTTAGAACACCCCTCTCCCTCAGCAGACAGACCCTTCGGCCGCCATGGGGGCAAAAGGCGAGTCCGGGCGCGCCGGGCTAGCCCGGCCCGCCGAGTCCCGTCAGAAGAAGGGTCATGGGCTGAGGCAAGGATGACCCTACTTGTGGCTGAAAGGAACTGAAAACGAATGCTGTGGAGGTCGTCGCCCCGCCGCCCCACTGCACAAGGTCGCTAGAAGAGGCACACACTCCCTTTTGTGCTTTGGTGGGGTTTATTTGTAGCAGGTTTCTTTTTTAAGCCTGGGACTTCACGGTAGTTCCCCGCAGGATTACGTAGCATAGCATCGCTCTCACAGAAAGCATTCTATTGCAAAGCGTTTGGAAAAGCTTAGCTACTTACAAGTGCTTAAAATGCAGCCTCAGGGTATAAAGATCACAGTTTCATATGCTAAAAGGGGAGAAAAGGAGGAACAGCCTTTTATTCCCTTTTAAATCTCCTTTCATCCCTCTTCTTCTTTTTTTTTTTTTTTTTTTTTTTTTCTGTATCTTATTTTCTTTCCAGGCCACATAATATTTCAAACTCCCTTCTCAAGCCAGAGACAGAAATTGAAGCCGCAATTATCTTCTCTTCACAGGCCTGCTGAAAGACTGACAACGTCAGGGAAATTAGCGAGGAGGTTCTGTGGACTGGCGCTGGAATTGATGGTGTGCGAGAGAAGAGAAAAACTGACTCAGACGGCCCATCTTCATCGGGCTTAATGACGGTACATACAGAGTTCTATCACTTTTATATGTGCCTTGTGGAAGGGTCTTCGGAAGCTTTTAAGGTATTGCATATGCTAAGATTGTTATCTGCTTGGTAAACTGCAGGTCGCCCACTTGTAAAAGGGAGACAGCTTCTGGGGCAGTGGTGCCGTAGCAGAAGTGGTGCACTGGGATGGAAGCACGGAGTTTGACAGCAGGTTGCAACACTGTGAAACGCTGTCTGGTTGTCTTTGGCTTTGATTTTAGTTTCACAAAACATGGTATCAAATACAAAAAAAAAAGAGTCTGTATGACTTTGAAATACCAAAATAAGCAAAAACTTAAAAGTTCTGCCCACCTTTAAAAAAGACAGGCGGATGACTAGAGAACAAAACCTTGGTGCAGCTCAGTTCCTGGGAAAACTTCAGGCCAAGCCTTTGTGAAGACCTCCACGAAGTTTTGGTGGGTAGTTGGGGATTTGATATTGAGGCCACCACTGTACAATATCTTCACTGATGCTCTCAGTGCCAAGCTGAAGTGCATCTTCAGAAAGTTCCCAGATAACACCAAATTGGGAGGCATATGTTGGGAAGATAATTTGAGAGTGAAAAAGGAGGAAGGTCACAGAGTGGTGGAGCAGGAAATGGAATCTTGTTTTGAGCGATAACAGCAAACTCAGTTTGAAAACCTCCTTCATGTGCTTTTTTATTAAAAGCATAGTTATTATTAAAAATGATTCACTGCAAAAAAGTGTTAGTTTCTGAGATACTGAACTGTGGATGCAATCCAGCTGAAACATAAGAGTGTGCTTGACAATTGCAAGATGCCACCTATCATGCATATTGTATCTACGGAGCTATGAAATCAACAGGGTAGCATCACTCTAAACAGCATTTCTGACAGCGTTTGCAGATCAGTTTGTCATTGTTTGGGTGTTACCCACCCCCCACACTTTGGAAAATCACCCAGACTAGACTCAGCAGCTCGGGAAATTGAATGAGGCTTTATATTTATAGCTTAGCACAATATAGAAGCAGATATTTACAGTATATACAGTTATAGACAGAAATATACAAGGTAAAAGGTAATATAGAAACACAACAGCCCTCCCAGAAACCTGAGTCCCCAGGAGGGGCTCCCACCCCTCTATCTTACCCAAGACTTTGCCTAATGCCCAAGGAAGATTGGAGGGTTGGCCAAGGGGGTTAAGAAGCAGATGGATTAGTCACACAGATGGCAGGTTAGGTTAGAGAGAGCGAGAAGTTCAGCCCAAAAACCCAGGCAGTGACTGTGGTATCTATATTTTTGTTTTTGTTCTTATACAACTCAGCAAGCCTATGAGTGAAGCAGACATCACCACTGTTTCCTTTTCACAGCCTGCCATCTACTTCTTCTCACCAAAACATTCTAGCTAACTTCCAACTAGCACACAGTTTCAGTGGCTGAATATAGACACTGTATTTCATGTTAAATTATCTCTGCAATAGACTATGCTTGTATTTTTCCTGAGTTTTTTTTTCCTGTAAGCTTTGCAGGCCTACTGTGAAGGAAAACTGTCACTCCTGGCAGGTTTCACTGAGTCAGAATATATTGTTCATGTAATTGGAGGTCTAAGGAGAAATTCTGTCCTTTGTTAGATGCAGAGGGGAACACAGTCAAAGATGAGGAAAAGGCTGAGGTAATCAATATCTTCTTTGCCTTCTTTGCAGTAGGACCAATTGTTTACTGGATTCCCAGTCCTCTGAGATGGAAGATAGGGTTGGGAAGCAGAATGAAGATCTTGTAATCCCAGGGTACTGGGAGAGCTGGCAAAAGTGCTCACCAAGTCCCTTTCCATCATTTATTGGCAGCCCTAACTGGGGACATCTCACCTGACTGGAAATTGGCAAATTATCCACAGGAAGGGACAGAAGGACAATCTGGCAAGTTACAGATCTGTTAGTACTGAGGAACATCATGGAGCAGATCAGTTTGGCTGCAATTGTACAGCATATACAGTGTATTTATGTGATCAGGCCCAGTCAGCATGGGTTCATGAAGGACAGGTCCTACTTGATGAACCTGATCTCCTTCTACAACAAGGTGGCCTGCTTAGTGAATTAGAGATAGATTGTGAGTGTTGTTCACCTGGAATTTAGCAAAGCATTTGACACTATCTCCCACAGCAACCTCCTGGAGAAACTGGCTGCACATGGCTTGGATAGGTGGCTGCTACACCGGGTTAAAAACTGCCTGCGTGGCTGGGCCAGTCACAGATGACATTTCCCAGGGAGCAGTGCTGGGGCCAGTTCTCATTAATATCTTTATCAATAACCTGGATGAGGGAATTGAGTGCACCCTCAGTAAGTTTGCAGAGGACACTAAGTTGGAAGGGTGTGTTGATCTGCTTGAGGGTAGGAATCTCTGCAGAGGGACCAGGACAGGCTGGATCATGGGCCGAGGCCAGCTGTGTGAGATTCAATGAGTGCAAGTGAGGGGTGCTACACTTGGGTCACAACAGGCTAAACAAACCAAGTTCCCTAAGTCTCTTCTCACATTTTTCAGCCATTTGTGAGGTATAAAGGATTAAGTAAAAGCTGTATCACAGGGGGGAAAAAAACAGAACATTAGGGATGCCCTTTTCCTTTAAAAAAATAGTGTTAAGATCAAGTCTGTGATAACTAAAGGATCATTTTCCGAATGCAATAGAATGGTTTAGGTTGGAAGGGACCTCAAAGATCATCTAGTTGCAATCCCCCACCATAGGCAGGGACACCTCCCACAATAGAGAAGGAAACTGAGTAGAAACGGGAATAAAAATCCAAATCAAGGCTGCTTTTTTCCCTCAGACCAAGTTCTGTAACCAGAATTCAGTCTAAAACTGTAGCCTCTTTCCTTAGCAACAGAAAAAAAAAATATAAGAGCTAGGCTTCTTCCACAAACTAGCCAACTATCTATTAACAGGTCAAGCTCTAATATACCCTTTGTATGTCATTGTCAATGGAAAGGCAAAATGGGCTTGCACAAGTACTACCTCTATGACCTTCTGTGGCAAAGACTCTATCCTGATAGAAAACCATATTACCTTAAACTTTATCCTTAGAAATATATTGTAACACCACCTTAAGGGAGGCTGTAGCCAGGGGGGTTGGTCTCTTCTCCAAGGCAGCCAGCAACAGGACAAGGGGACACAGTCTCAAGATGTGCCAGGGGAGGTTTAGGCTGGATGTTAGGAGGAAGTTGTTGCCAGAGAGAGTGATTGGCATTGGAATGGGCTGCCCAGGGAGGTGGTGGAGTCACCATCCCTGGAGGTGTTCAAGAAAAGCCTGGATGAGTCACTTAGTGCCATGGTCTAGTTGATTGGCTAGGGCTGGGTGCTAGATTGGACTGGATGATCTTGGAGGTCTCTTCCAACCTGGCTGATTCTGTGATTCTTAGAACGTACTAAGCAAAAAGCTTTGCTCTCTTTGACATTCATTGTGAGCTTCTGTTTCCTTTCTTTCTATGAACCTTCACATACTCCTTTCCATCAAGAAGACCTGCTTCGCCAGGCACATGCAGAAACCACAAAACAACAATCTTTATGCAGTTTTCAAGTTGTTAGTGTTCTTGGTGCCTTGTTTTGTTTGCAACTACTGCCTAATAAAAGTGAACTCACAATCAGCATAGTCATATGTCTTAAACTCATTGTGAACATCTCCAAACATCAGGCATCAGGTTTCTGGGACACCAAAGCATTTTATGCTTAAAAAAAATAAGGGGGAGTCAGGGGGTGTATAGGGTTAACACTCCTGGGGGAGTGACCCTGAACCTGACCCTAGGGGTCTTGGCCCCTCCTCAGGGGTGGGCCACACTCCAGGTGATGGTTAGCCCACTCCCCCCACTTCCTGTGGTATAAAAGACAGGAGTTCTCCTGTCTCTTCCTCTTTTCGCCCTCTTGCTCACTACCTGCGTTCATGACCGCACACACACACTGATACTGTATACCAGCCACGAGGCAGAGACACCATCACACTACTCGGGTTGTATCCATCCCTGTTTTGTATTTTGCTGTTTTCCCTTCCTCATCCTTTGTAAACTCCCCTACCTCCAATCCCTTTTTTCTAAGTTATTGTTAAACTTTTCCTTTTTAACTTCCAAATCGAGTGAGATTGATTTATTGGGGTGTCCCTACCTTTTATCTCTCTCCCTGTCTTTTGGGGAAAGGAGGGGGAGGAGGGGAGGGCACTCTATAAATTCTATAAATTCTATAAATTGTCATTGGGTCTACCAAATTTATAAGAGTCTCTGGGAACTTGCATTTGAACCCAAAACAATTTATTTGGCGTCTCAACGTGGGGCTAGGTAGAAAGAATTCTTTCAGAGAAGATTTGGAAGTTAAAAAATGGATATTCTGAAAGTCTTAATCATCAACGCTTTTGCATGGCTGTTGTGGGGCTGGCTGTTAAAGTTTATAAGTTACCATGTCTTCTGGATTGTCATTGATATGCTCTGGGAATATTCTAAGCATTTGCCTGCCCGAGTCTATGCCTATTTCCTGAATTCTGTTAGTAATATCACTGTGTTTAGAAATGTTTCTGGAACATGGAATCAATCTGAGTATATGCATTGGAGCACAGAAGCTCCAGATATTTTGGGGGAAAAATGGTACTGGATAGCTGTTATTTCACTGTGTGTAAATTTGGGTTTGGGAATTAATAAGATAGCGGTGAACTGGGACACGTGGAAATATCGAGTGGGCGCCGCCATTAGGGTGCTTAGGGGGAGGGGTAGTCCTCACTGCCCGAGCTGCAGTTGCGGGGGTTGGGCGACAGGGCAGACCGGGCAGACCGCCCCTAGCGCGGCTCCGCCCCGAACTCCGCCTCCGGTCCCGCCCAGGGCAGCCCCCTGGACCCTGCCCCCTCAGCCCAGCCCCCTTCACCTGGCGCCAATTACGACGCGGCCAGCAAGATCAAACGCAAATCCTCCCGCAGATACGGATCCAGGGCAAGGGACCTCTTCGGGAACCAGCACCCCCCAGCAACAGCAACCAGCTGGAAATGGACCTGATAATGGAGTGATCCTTATCAGCTCCACGCCCAGAAAGGAAATCAGGCACATAAGGCAGGAGTATGCAAGGGCAAACGGACAGTCCCTTTTAGCCTGGCTTTTGAAATGCTGGGATGCAGGAGCAGAAACAGTGGACCTAGATCACAGGGAGGCGAAGCAGCTGGGATCCTTGTCGAGGGATGGAGGTGTGGATAAGGAGCTGGGAAGGCTCGATGGTACCCACTCACTTTGGGCCAGGCTTCTGATAGCTGTGAGGTACAGGTACCCGACTAAGGATGACATGATTTTCCATCCCCTTAGATGGACAGATATGGAACAGGGGATCTCATACCTGAGGCAAATGGCGGTTCAAGAGATAATTTATGGAGCCGACCAGAGGCCCTCGGACCCTGATGATGTCCGCATGAAGCCAGCCCTCTTAAAGAAACTGACTCAGTGTGCCCCTTCCACATATGCCCCCACATTGGGAGCACTGCTGCTGGGCAGAGACCCCAACAACCTTCCCACAATCAGGGAGTTTGTGAATGACCTGAGACAGTTTGAAGACAGTTTGTCGAGGAAAACCTTAATTGCCACTGTAGAGACCCTCACCCAAGAAATGAACGAGCTGAAAGCCTTTTTCTCTGAAATGCAGAAGGCAGAGGATGACTGCTCTTCACCTTCAGAGTGGGTGCAAGTCTCAGCTGTAAGGAACACACGCCGCCGTGCTCCTCCTCCTCCCCGCAGGAGACCAGCCCAGAGCAGACAGGGTACACACAGGGGGTCACTCTGGAGAACACTGTGTGACCATGGGGAAAACATGGATAGATGGCATGGCCAGCCCACCTCAGCTCTATGGGCCAGGGTAAGGGAACTGCAGGGGACAAACACAGGGAATAACTCCTCCAGAAGAGGGGTTGCCCCAGTGTCCCGCAGGCAGCGCTCTCGCTCAAGGGGTGGTGAAGCCAGTAACTCAGGTCCATGTGCCTCATGCAGTCACACTGCTCAGAATTAGAGGTGCCCTGTCTCCAGCCAGGCGGAGGCCAGGGATAACAGAGTATATTGGGACGTGTTTGTGAAATGGCCTGGCACTTCTGAAGCCGAGAAGTACAGAGCGTTGGTAGACACCGGTGCCCAATGCACTCTGATCCCCTCCAGCCACAGGGGGACAGATACTGTTACAATTGCAGGAGTCACAGGGGGGTCTCGGGAGTTGACTGTGCTGCAGGCTGAGATAAGCCTCACCGGGAATGTGTGGGAGAAGCACTCCATAGTAACTGGCCCTGATGCACCTTGCATCCTGGGGATTGACTTTCTCCGGGAAGGGTACTTTAAAGATCCGAAGGGGAACAAGTGGGCTTTTGGCATAGCAGCTGTAGAGACTGCAGACAAAGAGCAGCTGTCTATCATGCCTGGCTTGTCAGATGACCCTTCCGTGGTTGGTACCCACAAGGTGGAAGATGTCAAGTTACCTGTTGCTTCTCGTGTAGTTCATCGCAGGCAATACCGCACCAACAGAGACTCCCTGCTACCCATACAGCAGCTGATTCGCCGCCTGGAGCAGCAGCTTGTCATCAGCAAGAGCCACTCGCCCTTCAACAGCCCAATATGGCCAGTGCGAAAGGAGACGGGGGAGTGGAGACTCACGGTGGATTTCCGAGGCCTGAATGAAGTGACTCCTCCAATCAGCGCAGCCGTGCCTGATATGTTGGAGCTGCAGTATGAACTGGAAACAAAGGAGGCCAAATGGTATGCCACAATTGACATTGCTAATGCTTTCTTCTCCATCCCCATTGCAGAAGAATGTAGGCCGCAGTTTGCCTTCACCTGGAGAGGAGTCCAGTACCACTGGAACAGACTGCCTCAAGGGTGGAAGCACAGCCCTACAATCTGCCATGGCATCATCCAGACTGCACTGGAGAAGGGTGGAGCTCCGGAACATCTGCAGTACATCGATGACATCATTGTATGGGGTGAGACAGCAGAGGAGGTCTTCCAGAAGGGTGAGAAGATCATTAATATCCTGTTGGATGCTGGTTTTGCCATTAAGAGAAGCAAAGTGAAAGGGCCTGCCAGAGAGATCCAGTTCCTGGGAGTTCGATGGCAGGATGGCCGACGCCACATCCCTATGGATGTGGTGAATAAAGTGGCCACTATGGTGGAACCCACTAACCGGAAGGAGACACAATCCTTCCTGGGGTTTGTGGGCTTTTGGAAGATGCACATTCCCGGGTACAGTCAAGTTGTGAAACCCCTCTTTGACGTTACAAGAAAGAGGAATAACTTTGAGTGGGGACCTGAGCAGCAGGTGGCATTTGACCAGATCAAACGAGAGGTGGTCCATGCCATGGCCTTGGGACCAGTTCGAACCGGCCCAGAGATTAAGAACATTCTCTACACAGCAGCCAGTGAGAATGGTCCTAGCTGGAGCCTATGGCAGAAAGCTCCTGATGAGACAAGAGGCCGCCCACTCGGGTTCTGGAGCAAGGCGTACAAAGGCTCAGAGACCAAGTATACCCCCACAGAGAAAGAAATCCTAGCTGCCTATGAGGGAGTCAGAGCTGCCTCTGAGGTGATTGGGACGGAGTCACCACTCCTTTTAGCTCCAAGGCTTCCGGTCCTGACTTGGATGTTTAAAGGGAAGGGTTCGACTCCGCACCATGCCACAGATGCCACTTGGAGTAAGTGGATGGCTCTGATAACTCAGAGGGCTAGGATGGGGACTCTCGAGCGTCCAGGCATTGTGGAGGTCATCACCAACTGGCCAGAGGGCACTGACTTTGGAAAGCCAACAGAAGAGAAGGCAGTGACCCGTGCTGAGGAAGCCCCCCCATACAGTGACCTTCCTGAGGAGGAAAAGGCATATGCTCTCTTCACAGATGGATCCTGCCGCCTGGTAGGCAGCAAGCGAAGATGGAAGGCTGCCGTCTGGAATCCCACACGCAGGGTTGCAGAGGCAAGAGATGGAGAAGGCGAATCCAGCCAGTATGCTGAGGTGAAAGCCATCCAGCTGGCCCTGGACATTGCAGAACGAGAGCAGTGGCCAATGCTATACATCTACACCGACTCATGGATGGTAGCAAATGCCTTATGGGGGTGGCTGAAGGAGTGGAAGAGAAATGATTGGCAGAGAAAAGGGAAGCCTATTTGGGCTGCTGATCTCTGGCAAGACATTTCTGCACGCCTGGACAAACTGCCAGTTAAAATCCGACACATCAGTGCTCACATCCCAAAGAGCAGAGCCACTGAAGAGCAGCAGCATAACCACCAAGCTGACCAGGCTGCCCACATCTGCCAGATTGACCTGGACTGGAAACACAAAGGTGAACTGTTCTTAGCTCGGTGGGCACATGACTCTTCTGGTCACCAAGGAAGAGATGCCACATACCAATGGGCCCGAGACAGATCCGTGGACATATCCATGGAGGCCATAACTCAGGTTATCCATGAATGTGACATCTGTGCCACCATAAAGCAAGCTAAGCGCATGAAGCCTTTGTGGTACGGGGGAAGGTGGTCAAAGTACAGGTATGGGGAGGCCTGGCAGATTGATTACATCACTCTGCCTCGGTCTCGCAGTGGCAAGCAGTATGTGTTAACCATGGTGGAGGGAAGCACGGGGTGGCTGGAAACCTACCCAGTACCTCATGCTACTGCCCGTAACACCATTCTGGGTCTGCAGAGCCACATCCTGTGGAGACACGGTACCCCAGAGAGAATTGAGTCAGACAATGGGACCCATTTCAAGAACCACCTTGTAAGCAACTGGGCAAAAGAGCATGGGATAGAATGGGTTTACCACATCCCATACTACCCACAGGCTGCAGGAAAGATTGAGCGACACAATGGTCTGCTGAAAACCACCCTGAAGGCTATGGGAGGTGGAACTCTCAGAAACTGGGAGAAGCACCTTGCAGAAGCCACTTGGCTGGTGAACAGCAGGGGATCAGTTAACAGAGCTGGTCCTGCTCAGTCTGCCCTACTGCCCATAGTTGAGGGAGATGGAGTTCCTGTAGTCTGTGAAAGGAATCTACTGGGAAAGACTGTGTGGGTTGCTCCTGCCTCTGGTGGGGGAAAACCTATCAAAGGGGTGGTATCTGCAGAGGGTCCTGGTCACACATACTGGGTGATGATGGAAACTGGTGTTATCGAGTGTGTCCCTCAGAGAAATCTCTCTTTAGCTGAAAAGGTTTTGAAATCTCAGAGTTGATTCCATGTGTTCCAGATACTTTCAGGTTATCTTGTATTATAGTTGTATAATAGTTGTATCATAGTTGTGCAATACTTGTATCATAGTTGTGCAATACTTGTATTATAGTTCATAAGGGGTTACAAGTTGTTTTTTGTAGTTATACCCTCACCACTACACGGCGTCCAACAGAACCTACATGACAGCAGCAGCTATCCAGAGTCCTACAGCATCGCATCACACCACGGCGTCCAACCAGAACCCTGCATCTGATTCGTCACTGATGCCCTGCAGTGAGAGACTGTTCCTGATTTCCCTCCAGAGGATGTCTACAGCCATCTCATCTACACCTGTTCCCCTGATGCCAGACATGAAGAGACTGTTCCTGATGTTTTCTTCGCAGAGGGAAAAGACTCTTTTCCTGAGTACCAACAAGAACTGTTCCTGATTCACTGACTTTTCTTCCGTTCCTGCCCTGCTCACATCTCAGCAACCTGCACCGGACCAGAGGAACGCATCGCCTTGGGATACAGCCGGGGACCAAGAAGGACTTCACGAACTCTTAACCCATGGACACTTTTCCCATCTTTGGAGAAGAAGACTGTTCTTAGGAAGGTGGAAGTGGTCTAACCAAGGGGTGGAATGTATAGGGTTAACACTCCTGGGGGAGTGACCCTGAACCTGACCCTAGGGGTCTTGGCCCCTCCTCAGGGGTGGGCCACACTCCAGGTGATGGTTAGCCCACTCCCCCCACTTCCTGTGGTATAAAAGACAGGAGTTCTCCTGTCTCTTCCTCTTTTCGCCCTCTTGCTCACTACCTGCGTTCATGACCGCACACACACACTGATACTGTATACCAGCCACGAGGCAGAGACACCATCACACTACTCGGGTTGTATCCATCCCTGTTTTGTATTTTGCTGTTTTCCCTTCCTCATCCTTTGTAAACTCCCCTACCTCCAATCCCTTTTTTCTAAGTTATTGTTAAACTTTTCCTTTTTAACTTCCAAATCGAGTGAGATTGATTTATTGGGGTGTCCCTACCTTTTATCTCTCTCCCTGTCTTTTGGGGAAAGGAGGGGGAGGAGGGGAGGGCACTCTATAAATTCTATAAATTCTATAAATTGTCATTGGGTCTACCAAATTTATAAGAGTCTCTGGGAACTTGCATTTGAACCCAAAACAGGGGGCAAAAATGGATCCATCATTTCTAACTAGCCTGTGTGCCTTGCCCTAAAAATTGTGGCACTAGCTGCAATTAGCAGGTGTGATTACTCTGAGAGAATGTGTATCTCAGGGAAAAGGAGAACCATTCAACTCATCAAAAGTTAGGAGTCCTCCAATGTCCTAGGACCACAAAGTAGGATCCTGACCCCAGGGGAAATTAGCGAAAGAGTATGGCACACAGCTGAGAACAGCTGAAGTTTCAATGCACTCCTGGAGCCACACATTTGTTTTACAAAGCTAACAGAAAAGCTGACATGTGACAAGAAGGTCCCAGTCTCTCCCATGCCTGTTTTTATTCTGCTTCTCTTCAAGGACACATAGGCAACATCTCAGATTTATAAGGTATTTCAGGGAAAACAGATAGAACATAATGAAATTTCCACAATTACTCACACATCTCTTAAGTACATGAGTGTTAAAACTGTGCTCTTAAACTCCTTTCTATTATGTAAATCACTGACAGTAGAGACTGGCTGTTTTTATTACCTGCTGACATATGCTCACTTCCGTTGTTCCACGGGCTCTTTCTCTAACTGCTCCATTCATCCATCCTTCATCCACATCTATTATCCCAACCAATTTCCCGCCGCTCTTGTCTGCCTCACAGGCTGTGTTTTTCATCATCTCCTATTTCCACAATCCCTTCCTTTTTCCTTCTCTGCTGAACTGCTTTTTTGTTAACACTCCTTGTTTTCAGTTATTTTCTCCTTCTCTTGCTATGCCCAGATCCGACTCTTTGCCCTTGCTCCTCCAATTAAAGTAGTTCTGCTGTGTTCATATACTTTTTTTTTTGTTAGGTACTTGCTATCTATATTGAGCTAGAGGGACTTCTTGTCTGATTCTGCAAGAACATTGCTATCTGTTGTTCTCATGAAGGTCGAAAATCCTATCTGAGCTTTTCCTTTCTCTCTTGAGCTCAGCTGCTGTAGATAGTATGAACACACAGAGCTTCCTGAATGGCACTCAAGCCATGAGACTTAAAAGCAAAGGCCATGCAAAGTAGAATTCAGCAAGAGTAAAGCAGTGAATGCCTAGTCTATGCTCTACTGAGGATCACCAAACATAAAGTATTTCCTTGAAGGAAGAAGTCAAGATTATCCAAATGGCTATCAGATAGAATTCCTCCAGACAAGCAGCATTGCAGGACAACAGTCACGATTTTTCCACTTACAGACCTGAGCCCAACAGATCAGCTGGACCAATACGTCTAGAGGAGGAGTCAGCAGGCATGAAAGGTCCATTGGAATGGGCTGCCCAGGGAGGTGGTGGAGTCACCATCCCTGGAGGTGTTCAAGAAGAGACTGGATGTGGCACTTAGTGCCATGGTCTAGTTGATTGGATAGGGCTGAGTGATAGGTTGAACTGGATGATCTTGGAGGTCTCTTCTAACCTGATTGATTCTATGAACATGGCCCAAGTAAGTTAGACCCTCAGAAGCAGCTATAGATTTGGCTCATAGCTTTGAAATAAAGAGTCCTGCTGAGTGCTGAGACTCTGAAGAACCTCTGTCAAGAATTTAGAAAGCTCTTTCTGTGCTATTTCGAAACAAAGACAGGATAAAGTGTCTGGATCTGTAGAAAAGCTTTTCTCCAAATAACCAGTGTTTGAAAGAATCGAATATTTCCCTGAATTCCCCCTAGACAGTCCCATTCTAGATGAGTAATGAGAAATTAATCATCCTGTCAGAATAAACGCTGTGAGACCTTTTAGTCATGCTCTCCCCTTTCTCTGTAATAGATTTTTGTCAGTCATTCACCTAGGTCTCTCAAAAGACAGCACTATGTCCCAGCTCCCACCTTTTGTGTGGTCTTTTTTTCCCTCTGGGAGTCATTTTGCCATTCCTTGGCACGTCAGGAGTCAGTCACGCAGCACAGGAGCCCGACCCATCAGGACCGCCCTGCCTTCACCAACCGCCACACTGTCGCACAGCACTGACTCTTCATTAAATCAGAGCTGATCCCAGTCTTCACTGCAGCTGATACCCAGTATCTTCCTGACACAGGCAGTCACGGCTGCTGCATCTGTGGGGTTTTAACTGTTTAGATGGATACACTGAAGACTAGCAGAATATTATAAGATCAGGCAATTAACAAATAAAAGTTCTCACTATCACACAAATTAACTTAGAGCACATGTATTTCTGCTCAAGTTCATAGAACAGTATAATTAGACATGCAGGGAAGAGAAAGAAAGAAGTCGCATGTGTTTTCAGACCTTCTGAGACAATTTTTCACTTGTTCTAAGGAGTCATGTCAGCTGAAGAACCCAGAGATTTTTCCATAAGTGAGAACTGGGATGATGGATTTTATCTGCAGGGAACATAAAGTTTTATATGTATTATATTCTAATGCTTTCCCCCCCCCCACAACCAGCAAGCTTAACAGAAGTTTTTTGTCTTTGTGTTATTGAGTTGTCATTTCTCTATAGTGTGCATGCAGTCTCGTTTACAAATGCTTTCATTTGAGTGAAGTCTCATCCATCTTTAATTATTAGATTATATTTGAAGTGTATCTGGGTAGACTGCTGAGGGATACAGCCCTTGGCTGCAGAAAGCATAGGCAAATCTGTGGGTTAGCCTCTGAACCTATCATGGGAGAAGACAGAACAAAGATGAGTTATAAAGCAAATAACTCACATTTCAAAAGTACCTTATGTGCAATTCATTGGTGCTTGGAAGGAAAAAGAAATGTTTTAATTCCATTCAGGCTTCAGTAGGCTTTCATGTCTTGCCTACTTTGTCTGAGTATACAATGTAGGAGTGGACTGCTGTGTAAGTGAAAAGGGGCAATACATGTGAGACAGCCTAAGCTGTGACACCAGTTCTCAACATTCTGATTTTTGTCACCATTTCAGATTGCCAAATTCAGACAAGCCAGTTAGAAGTCTATAATCCTGTCTTCTAAGCATCACAGAAAGGCTATTTCTCAGCTTGGTGGACCAAGGAGATTTCTGAGCTCCTGGTGTCCAGAGGAATTCTTCAGCTGTGTCACAACCTTACCTGTGTAAAATTTGGGGGGCCAGTTGGCTGTTTTTCATTAACTCATATGGCTAGAATAGCAGTCACATAGCCTGGAAAAGAGCTATTGCTCATGCCTTGATTAAGATGGCTGAAAGACTAGGACTCAGAAGTGTGCCATGAAGCACACCTACCTTTCTATCTAACTGCAGCCTCTTGGGTTTCAGTCCAACCTATCACCCAGCCCTATCCAATCAACTAGACCACAGCACTAAGTGCCTCATCCTGAACCATGATTTGGATGAGGGAATTGAGTCCACCATCAGTATATTTGCAGATGACACCAAAGTAGAAGCAGATGTGGAACTGTTGGAGGATAGGACAGACCTGCAGAGGGACCTGGACAGGCTGGATGGGTGGGCAGAGGCCAGTGGGATAAGATTTAACACGGCCAAGTGCAGCATCCTACACTTTGGCCACAAGAACCCGAAGCAGCGCTACAGGCTGGGGACAGAGTTGCTGAGAGCAGTCAGGAAGAAAGGGACCTGGGGGTACTGGCAGATAGTAGCTGAAGAAGAGCCAGCAGTGTGCCCAGGTGGCCAGGAGAGCCAATGGCATCCTGGCCTGGATCAGGAACAGTGTGGCCAGCAGGACAAGGGAGGTTGTTCTATCCCTGGTCAGTCCACACCACAGAAAGAGTGATTTGCAGTTGGAATGGGCTGCCCAGGGACGTAGTGGAGTCACCATCCCAGGAGATGTTCAAGAAAAGCCTGGATGAGGCACTTAGTGCCATGGTCTGGTTGACTGGCTAGGGCTGGGTGCTAGGTTGGACTGGATGAGCTTGGAGGTTTCTTCCAACCTGGCTGATTCTATAATCCAGTCTTTTTTTGAACACTTCTAGGGACAGTGACTGCACCACCTCCCTGGGCAGCCCATTCCCATGGCAAATCACTCTCTCATAAGTAGGGTTAAGTGTTATAAGCATTATATTGGAATCAATTTTGCCTCTCATATTTTTCTTTTTTTGATTAATTTTTTTTTTCCAGTTTTGAAGGGGGAAATATAGCAATAAATTTTATTTTCCTTACTAGTTGCAGAACTTGCACTTGCAGACTGAGCTGCCTAACCCAACGTTGTCAACAAATTGCCTCAAGCACATCTTGAGCAGTTCTATGTATTTCAGCATTTTTTTTTCTTTGAAAAGATGACTTTCATAGCTCCATCTGCAAGAAGATAGTCCTCTGGGGAGTTCTATTTTGACAGACACTTAAATCTCCTGCAAAATAGAGGCAGAGACTGAACTTGACAGAGTTGTTTACTTTTTTGTGGGTTGTTCTTTTTTTTTTTTTTTTTTTTTTTTTTTTTTTTTTTTTTTTTTTAGTGGTACTAGAGAACTGTTAATTAAGAGAGAAAGGAGGACTACAGTGTGCCTGGAAAACATTACTGCTGGTCTCAGGTCTGAACTGCTTGGAAAAGAATTTGCTCACTCACTTCAGCAGTTCTTTTTTTCCAAGTATTCCAGAGATCACACAGATTTAAAGCAGTTTCAGATCAAGTTTTTCACTCTGTTTAGCCACTTCCTTTTTCTCAACATAACATTCACACCACTACATATGGCTTTACTAGACACTGCAAATAATTCTTATTCATGGTTCTGACAAGTTGGAGAGGAGTTACTGAAGAGATTTAATTCTTTCTTAATAGCATCCTGGCCTGTATTAGGAAGAGTGTGGCCAGTAGGAGAAGGGAGTTTATTCTGCTCCTGTACTCAACACTTGTCAGGCCACACCTTGAGTACTGTGTCCAGTTTTGGGATCCTGAATTCAAGAAAGATGTTGAGGTACTGGAACGTGTCCAGAGAAGGACAATGAAGCTGGTGAGGGGCCTGGAACACAGCCCTGTGAGAGGAGAGGCTGAGGGATCTGGGGGTGTGCAGCCTGGAGGAGGCTCAGGGCAGAGCTCATTGCTGTCTACAACTACCTGAAGGGAGGCTGTAGCCAGGTGGGGTTGAGCTCTGTTGCCAGGCAAGCAGCAACAGAATAAGGGAACACAGTCTCAAGTTGTGCCAGGGGAGGACTAGGCTGGATATTAGGAGGAAGTTGGTGTCAGAGAGAGTGATTGGCATTGGAATGGGCTGCCCAGGGAGGTGGTGGAGTCCCCATCCCTGGAGGTGTTCAAGGAAAGCCTGGATGCGACACTTAGTGCCATAGTCTAGTTGATCCTAAGTCCTTGCTACTCAAATGAGTGCTGGGCTGTTTGTATTGGAGGGAAGGCAGGGAAGCCTGCATTTTCTGTCCTTTCCTGGGAATGGCTGTGCAAGCACTGCTCTGTGCCTGCACTGAGTGCCTGTGGAGTCAGAGCTGAAAGAGGGGTGAAGCTGAAGGCTATCCTCAGCTTTGCATTGTCTGCCACTGCCATGGACATCATGATATTTCGAGAGAGTTCCATCCCTACAGCCTTTGTATATCTCTGAATATTTACTCTGGCATTCAAATGGGATTCAAGGGCACTCAGAAGCAGCTGCTCATCTATTAATATCTAACCGTAATGAGTACAACAGGACGCTGAAGTTCAGTTTATCCATGCTTATCAGGATTTTTGATATCTCTGAAGGTGCTGTCACTGTGCTATCAATCTCTTCTGAGTACTTGGAGTTTTGTTCAACTTAGGGAAGAGATGGACTGCATACCAGGTTTAGGTTCCATTGACTACAGTGGCAGCTCAGTTATTCGCCCTGTTCATATTGCTTCTTGACCTTTCGGCTAAGATCAAGTGTAGTATCTGTTCTTATCAATTTAATATCTGATATGTCCTCTATCTCTGGAGAAGAGGAGGCTTAGGGGAGACGTTATTGCTCTCTACAGCTACCTGAAGGGAGGTTGTAGCCATGTGGGGGTTGGTCTCTTCTCTCAGGCAATCAGTGACAGAACAAGCAGTCACAGTCTCAAGTTGCACCATGACAGGTTTAGGCTGGACATTAGGTAGAAGTTCTTCACAGAAAGAGTGATTGGCATTGGAATGGACTGCCTGGGGAGGTGGTGGAGTCACCATCCCTGGAGGTCTTTAAAAGGAGACTGGATGAGGCACTTAGTGCCATGGTTTAGTTAATTAGAAGATATTAGATGACAGGTTGGACTCGATCTCAAAGGTATTTTCCAACCTGGTTAATTCTGTGATTCTAACCATTCACAGGCACAAGAGGCAATACCAAGCTCAAAGAGACACATCAGAACAAACTAAACTTATTAAAGATCTTGGTTCATGTCACACTTCTTTCACCTTGAGACAGAGTGATGATGACTTTGATACAAATAGTGATACACAGGTGAGGTAGAAGGAATTCAGCTACCTTGTGCTATCCAACAAAGAGCATTCCTTTCAAGATCACACTAGATGTAGGAGTGAACTGGATGTCCGCTGCATGCTAGACAAAACACCCAGTGCAAAGTTTGTTAAAACTCCTAATCCCCATAGCAAGTGATTTTGTGGAAAACTCACCTTCCTTTCTTAAAGAAAGAAAAAAGAAGTTAGCCTCTCAGCAGCCCCTGCAAAAATCAACTGTCATAAAACATAAATAGCAAACATTAGACCATCAGAACTAGTCCATGATTTCAGAATATTATGGATTGAAAAGACATTGGCAGCTCATAGAATCAACCAGGTTGCAAGAGACCTCCAAGCTCATCCAGTCCAAACTAGCACCCAGCCCTAGCCAATCAACCAGACCATAGCATTAAGTGCCCCATGCAGGCTTTGCTTTTCTTGCCTTCCTTCTTGTCATGCCTTCCTTCATCAACAGCAAAATGGAAATCCTGCCTGCCATTAAAGAAGCTTTTTGAACATTTTCACTAGGCTGTAACAAGCATTTTGACTGTTCATTTGCATTAATGTTACAAGATAGGGTGTAACCTGTAGTCTAACTAATTAAATGCTCTTTGAGTTTGAGTGAAGTGTTTGGTACAGTTTAGACAACAGAGTCTAATTAGCGCTGGATGTTTAACGGAGCTGAGGACCCATGAAAAGCAAAAGGTGCTGAAATAAAAAGTGGTGAGAGAGATGTGAAGATAAATGTGAGGAGGAAAATAACAACAATAAAACAGCTCTTTGCAGTTCCAGAAATATAATTCCCTCAGAAAAAAACCCTGTTATTAATTATAGAAAGTGGATAGAATCACACCAGCTCAAATGTCCAGCTGTTTAGGATAACATAAGGGAAATCTATCCAAGGCACGTTGTGTCAGCAAGCAACAGATTAGGTTATTTCACACTATCTCTCTGGATTTCCTTTCTTACAGACAACAAATTCACCCCAGTATTTTTACAACAGAATAAAAACTCTATATGTGGTGCTTTGTGCACTGTGATTCACAGCCTCTCAGCAGGAAATAGAATGTTTGCCTTAGCAGCACCTCATTCTGTCAGTAAATGTAGCCAATTTATGGTTTTCCTTGGCTGAGAAAAATGCATGTGCAGCTTCCTACCAGTATGTAGTTAAATTCATAAACTTTATTAAGAATTCTATTTTGGTTTTTTAATGAGTCTATAGCATAGCTTTAAAACAACAAACTTTTATTTGTTACATGAGTCCTCTCTAAGAACGGATTAAACTTAATGGTTCAGGCATAACAAAGTCTGCTCTATCCCCATCTCTGCACTAATGTCTTGGTACTGTCATCTGCTGCAGACCTGGGAGCAAGGGCCAACCAGATCCTGGGCTGCAGCAGGAGAAGTGTGGCCAGCAGGGCGAGGGAGGAGATTCTCCCTCTCTACTCTGCTCTGGTGAGACCCCACCTGGAGTACTGCATCCAGTTCTGGAGCCCCTGGGACAAGAGGGATGTGAAGATGCTGGAGCATGTCCAGAGGAGGGCCACGAGGATGATGAGAGGGCTGCAGCAGCTCTGCTATGAGGACAGGCTGAAAGAGTTGGGGCTGTGCAGTCTGGAGAAGAGGAGGCTCTGAGGTGACCTTCTTGTGACCTTCCAGTATCTGAAGGGGGCCTACGAAAAAGCTGAGGAGGGACTTTTTAGGCTATGAGGGAGTGACAGAACTAGGGGGAATGGAGCAAAGCTGAAGATGGGGAGATTCAGACTGGATGTGAGGAGGAAGTTATTCAGCATGAGGGTGGTGGGAGCCTAGAATAGGTTGCCCAGGGAGGTGGTTGAGGCCCCATCCCTGGAGATGTTTAAGGCCAGGCTGGATGAGGCTGTGGCGAGGTTGATCTAGGGTAGGATGTCCCTGCCCATAGCAGAGGAGTTGGAACTTGTGGTCCCTTCCAACCCTGATTGATTCTATGATTCTATTCTATGATTCTAAGTTATGCCAAAGCTAAAACAACATGTCCTATTTAGCTTTTCAACCTCTGGTTCCCAGGCACCACTGATTTTTCCAGTGGGGATTGAGTTTGAATTTTTAGTTTTTGGTTTGGTGGGACTCTTAGATTTTTTTCTTTTCTCTTTCACATCTTTTCAGTGTACTATTCCTTTATTTATTCTGAAGGACAGAAGGGGAACTATGAATTCAGGAGGCTGTTAAAACATTGTGTGCTTTCACTACCACCAGTAGGAATTAACAACAAAAAAAAGCACCCACAGTAATTCCAGTAAAACCACAGATGCCTTAGTCCTGCAATAGCAACATGTCAGCCCACATAGAATCCAGGCTTCACTTTGTTAGAAATAAGATTTGCATAACAATGTGGAACACCTCTACCCAGTGGCGTGTAGCATCCCAAAGTGGTGCCTAGCCCCTGTTATACATGGAGACCTGGAGCTTAAACAGCTCAGACCTTATGGGTAGTTGTCATGGGGCAGTGATAAAACAGTGCAATGGTTCTGGAAGACTGTCCTTGTCTCCAAGCTCTGTAGCTTGTCTCCTCACAGCTCACCATCCACATACAGTGGCAGACAATGTTTGCCTTCCACACATAACTGCTAAACACTCTGCTTTTCTCTTCAAAACTAGGTCAAAGCTGATGAGGGGCCTGGAGCATAGCCCTGTGAGGAGAGGCTGAGGGAGCTGGAGGTCGTGCAGCCTGCAGAAGAGGAGGCTCAGGACAGGCCTCATTGCTGTCTACAACTACCTGAAGGGAGGCTGTAGCCAGGTGGGGTTGGTCTCTTCTGCCACGCAAGCAGCAACAGAACAAGTGGACATAGTCTCAAGCTGTGCCAGGGGAGGTCTAGGCTGGATGTTAGGAGGAAGTTCTTCACAGAGAGAGTGCCAGAGCATTGGCATTGGAATGGGCTGCCCAGGGAGGTGGTGGAGTCACCACCCCTGGAGGTGTTCAAGAAAAGCCTGCCTGAGGCACTTAGTGCCATGGTCTGGTTGATTGGATAGGGCTGGGTAATAGGGCAGAACATAAACAAGTGCATGAACACATGCAGGTACTCTGTTTGCAAGTTTGGAAGGAGAGAAGAAGACTTGGAGGCATCAGACCTTTTGTCCTCCTTTCCCACAGTTGCTTCTTCCATCAGCAGAAGAGAGGGAGAACAGAGAACATGTCTGGGCAAGCCAGGATATGCTTAGGCCTGTTTTGGCCTTCCACGACAAGCAGTTGCTGAGCTGCCTTGTTATATTGCTGCTTGAAGCAAATGCCAAGTCACAGCTGCAAACTAGAGCAGTGAAGTCACTGAACCCCTGCCTCCTTTGGCCAATGGTACAGAGATGAGTGGCTGCTTCACAGCCCATCACAGGCAGATTTTTACAGCCTGATATCCATGTGTGTCATATGGAGACTTGTATGTGGCTTATGAGTTGAAGAGGCCACAAAGGTTCCTGGGATATTTTTGGAAGATTACTTCAGTCTTAGAAGGCCAAATGGTTTTGTTTACATCTGCACTGCATCTACAGGCATGGAGCTTGGCATTAGCAGCCCTCTCATCACACCCATGTTTTCTTGCCAAAGGAAATGATTAGTTCAAAGCCACTTCAAAGCCAGGATGTGAATTAACATTTCACAGTTTGGACATCTGTAGGAAAATGAACTGCGTAGTAGATCACACACAGGGCACTGCTGCTACAAACAAGCAGTTTGGCATGTATGGGGTGTGCTTGCATTTATTATGTCAACTTTTCCTGCTTACTATTCTGATAAGTTTGGTAGAGATTAGAATCATAGAATCAACCAGATTGGAAGAGACCTCCAAGATCATCCACTCCAACCTATTACCCAGCCCTGTCCAATCAACTAGACCATGGCACTGACTCATCCAGGCTTTGCTTGAGCACCTCCAGGGACAGGGACTCCACCACCTCCCTGGGCAGCCCATTCCAATGCCAATCACTCTCTCTGCCAACAACTTCCTCCTAACATCCAGCCTAGACCTCCCCCAGCACAACTTGAGACTGTGTCCCCTTGTTCTGTTGCTGATTGCCTGGCAGAAGAGACCAACCCCACCTGGCTACAGCCTCCCTTCGGGCAGTTGTAGACATCAATGAGGTCACCCCCGAGCCTCCTCTTCACCAAGCTGCACAACCCCAGCTCCTTCAGCCTCTCCTCATAGCAAATGCTTGATGAACATCATGGAGCAGCCTCGGAGCACAGCAGCTAGCTTCCTCCTCATGGAAACCAAACAAAAATACGTGCTCCAGAAACACATTACTGTGCTTCATCTGTGTATTGGAGTTCAGCCCAGGAGATCAGAATCAACTTAGTCAGAAGCAACCCCTCTTGGGTATAGTCTGAAAGTCAGATCTTTAACACTGAGTGTTCCTTACAAATATCTGTCTATTGGCCAAAACTGTTCCCTACTGCAGCTGTAGCCACAGTGCTCTGCCACTGGGTTAAACATTTTCACCTTTGGTACTTGTCAGTCTTGGAGCTATTGCCATCACAGAGGAATGAACTGAGTCAGCAGTTAGAGCAGCAGGGTTCTATACAGCTCAGCACAGCACACAAGGTGGCACCATATGTTCTGCCCTTCAGCGTTTGACAAATATCAATTAATTCCAGCAGACACCAACACAGAAGCAAATACTAATTAGAGATGTGGAGAAAGGGATTGTAGTAGCTGTCTAAATATTGGGGCAAATCCATGCTATGCTGAAAGGCACTTGAAGGAGGACAAACTGAAGGTCATTTGCATATTTGCATTTAAAAAGCTATGATAGCAGTCAAACAGTGCCACTCCCTGCTCCCCACAGCATGCTAAACCAGATCTAGTTTGATCAGAGCTTAGTCACAGGACATTTGGAAACAAGCTCAGAAGTTCATATTTGGTCCAATGAAGAACAGCAAATCAGTGAAGGCTCATGTGAGTGGCATAAATTAATGAAACATTGAGCTACAAGAAAGCTACCTTCCCTCTGGAGTTTGGTGAATGTCAGAGAGAGCTTTGGTGCTACTGATACACAACTACCATAACACAGCCCAGTGATGTCTTCAAAAGAACAAATACATGCCATTTTAATTATATGGGGGAATCCATCACTAGTTCTAAGTACACTACATTTTAAGTTGTATTTACTGCAGTATTTGCAAAGTATTTATTCTTAGTGTCTGGGAAGTTTATATGGTTACAGGGAAGATGTAATTTGCCTTTAGGCTTAAGAACTCTTCTACTCCCTGGATAGTAACAAAGAAGAGTTGTGTTGTCTTTTCCCCTTAACCTTTTTTTTTTTTTAACCTTCCCTTTTCTTCCCATCCCTGCACCAAGAAGGGGATTCACAAGAACACACTAATTCCTAGCCCAAAAAAACTTAAGGACATGTGAGATATGTTTTCAGGACAGTTTAGCAGATAGACAAAAAAAAAAAAGGGCATCAAAATATCAAACAAAAAGTCATAATGCCCAACATGGACATTATGGTTCCAGTGGTTGGGTTGGTTTGGGTTTTTTCCTCCTGTCTTGCTTTTTTGAGTCCCATGGTTCCATGAAGATTTTGCACATCAAAACATCAACCTCTAAAGGCAGGTAAGGCCTGATGTAGAACCATAAAATCAATCAGGTTGGAAGAGACCTCCAAGACCATGCAGTCCAACCTAGCACCCAGCCCTAGCCAGTCAACTAAGCCATGGCACTAAGTGCCCCATCCAGTCTTTTCTTGAACAACTTTGTTCTGTTCATAGAATCATAGCATCAACCAGGTTTGAAGAGACCTCCAAGACCATCCAGCCCAACCTAGCACCCAGCCCTGTTCAGTCAACTAGACCATGGCACTAAGTGCCTCATCCAGTCTTTTAATTGTCACCACCAGCAGTTTTCCTATTCACTCTAACAGCCCAGCACTAACTTTATTTTATCTCAGGTCTTCCCACTGACACAAGGACTGTAAAATTAACTGAACTAAGCTTTGTAGGTCTTTTGAAACTGCAAGTAAGATTCGCATGGTTTAGTAACACAAACTGCTGTCTAGAAGAAAGGACAATACTCACAGGATTGCCATAGCACATCTTCCTTTCAGGAAACAGTTTTGTTCCTGACCTACACCAAGGAAAAGTCTGACACCTGCAAGCAAGGTTAAGAGAATAGAATTAGAGGTAGCTGAGGAGTTCTATGTGTCATATGAAAAGAAAGTAGAGAAGACAGTCATGGATGCTAACCATGCAGTACAAACCAAGTGCGCTTGCAGTCTTAACATTTTGGTGCCCTAAACATCTATAAATAAAATTTAAACAGGTCTTTTGATTCACATTGCAAATCTCACTGGAAGGTTTTAGAAATTCTAACCTCCAAGCATGTTTTGTCTTTGGTGGAAGGCACTGGAGGTGCTTGAACTGTTAAGACTTAAGCAACAACTGCAAAAACGTCTTTTGTGTGGGTATCCTGCTCTCAGGAGGGTGACATTTAAGAGAAGGAAGGAAATGTTTTATATCATTCTCTTTCTGGAAAGACTCCTTACTTGGCATAGAAACTCTGAAATGTTTAATTCTAATTAAGATATGACTCTATAATACCTAGTAAATGTGTGATATGAAAATAAATGGCATTACTGCATTATCTGCCCAGCAAAATTCTTAAGCTACTCTTCAGGCTTTGAAAGAGTCTCATGGGGCAGTTTGGTAGAAAGGAGGGCAATGTTCTGATCTGACTGACAGCTGGAAAGACAGCAGCAATTTTCCTATTGAATTCAGGCTGCTGTATGATAAATGCTGTTTTAAACTGAAAGCTTTAAATTGTTTGCTTCAAGAAGGGCTTTCCTGACCAAAGGATATGTGCTGGCAGCACAGGCTATCATCCCAGTATCATCCCAGCATTACTGTCTTTAGCAATTCTATATCTAACAACAAAGGACAGGAAAGATTTGACTCAGCTTGGTTTGTGAACCAATTCTAATTTGTATAGGCCAACAAATTATGGAATTGGTATTTGTAACTGGATCAGAACACAGAATGCCACTTCTGTGACAGCAGCACTGAGGGAGCATCTGTGTTTTGTTTTGCTTCCCTGTCACTTGCTTCAGGAGCCTGGGGTTCATAGCTCACTACAAAATGGTCCTGAGATGACCAACACATTTGTCATATTCAGAGATAAATATACAAACCATTTCTTTGGTTTCCCCTTTCTGGAGAAAGAGACAAATGCAACTTTTCCACACAGTAGTTCTGGGAGGTACTGGGATATTAATTACCTGTATAAGGACCTGCATCAGTAAATTGCAAGACAAAACTAAAAAGAAGAAAAAAACCCAACCACCTAGCAGAGAGAGCTCTGTTGAGACTGCTCTCAAGGTGCTTTCATACCATAAATTACAAAGGCAATTTTACGGCTTGGTGACTGAAAGGACATGGCTGTATGGAGCAATTACTAGAGTGGACAAATCCCAGATTTCCCCATGGGGGCCAGCTTAAATCCATCATAAGGACTCTGCAGAGCTGTGGGGGTGGAGAAGGGACAGAGCAGTTTGCACCTGGCAGCAAGCTCTCAACTGAAAGGAGGGTTGCTGGTCTTCAGAGTGAGCCTTAGTCACTCGTGTTAGTATTCAAAGGTGGGGAGCACAGAGGGAATCTGAAAAAAATAACTTGCTAAACCTTGCCTATTCAATTCAGAAAAGTTCTTGCCACTGTTTGCTTTCAGGCACAAAAATATTTGGCACTGAAGGAAGGTTAGCTAGGTCTGGGAAGCAAACACTAGACTATGGAATTGGAGAGAAGATGTAAACATGGCAGGATCCAAAGAAAGTCAGATTGTCAGAAACTGTGAAAGACTTACAGAGTAAGAGACTAGAGCAGAGGTAGACTGACCCAAGGAAAGGGCAGAACTTAGCAAGGATCCAAACTCTGAAGATTTGGGGATAATCAGTAAAACAGGGTTTACAGGATCCTATCTGCATCTACAGATGCAAGTTGGAAGAGACCTCCAAGCTAATTCAGTCCAACCTAGCACCCAGCCCTATCCAGTCAACCAGACCATGGCACTAAGTGCCTCAGCCAGGCTTGGCTTCAACACCTCCAGGGACGGTGACTCCACCACCTCCCTGGGCAGCCCATTCCAATGCCAATCACTCTCTCTGACAACAACTTCCTCCTAACATCCAGCCTAGACCTTCCCTGCCACAACTTGAGACTGTGTCCCCTTGTTCTGTTGCTGGTTGCTTGGGAGAAGAGACCAACCCCACCTGGCTGCAGCCTCCCTTCAGGTAGTTGTAGACAGCAATGAGGTCTTTCCTGAGCCTCCTCTTCTGCAGGCTGCACACCCCCAGCTCCCTCAGCCTCTCCTCAAAGGGCTGTGCTCCAGGCCCCTCACCAGCTTTGTCGCTCTTCTCTGGATACATTCCAGTATCTCAACATCTCTCTTGAATTGATGAGCCCAGAACTGGAGGGGCCCACACCAGTACTCAAAGTGTGGCCACACTGTTCCTGATCCAGGCCAGGATGCCACTGGCTCTCTTGGCCACCTGGGCACACTACTGGCTCATGTTCAGCTACTGTCTACCAACAACTCCAGGTCCCTTTCTTCCTGGCTGCTCTCAGCCACTCTGTCCCCAGCCTGTAGTGCTGCTTGGGGTTGTTGTGGCCAAAGTGCAGAACCCTGCACTTGGCCTTGTTAAATGTCATCCCGTTGGCCTCTGCTCACCCATCCAGCCTGTCTAGGTCCCTCTGCAGGACTCTCCTTCCCTCCAACAGATGCACACCTGCTCCTAGCTTGGTGTCATCTGCAAACTTACCGATGCTGGACTCAATCCCCTTGTCCAGATCATCAATAAAGATATTGAACAGGGAGGAATAGTCCAAGCTATCACCCATCACCAGAACGTGGAGCTCAGCAAAATCATTTGAGAATAGAGTTTATCATAACCTGCTGATGTTACAAGCTATCATATCAACACCTTGAAAGACACTGGGTTTTTTGCCTTTGGAACAGCCTCAGGAGACATACCCAAGGGACTGATGGCCTCGCTACGTGGAGAGAAAACTTCATCTGCTTCTTTTGTCAGGAATGCATGAATAATTATTTGCACTTGCTCATTCTGGAGGAGAGGAATTGTTTGCATGTGAGCAATAATAAACAAAGCATTTTAAATATTTGATCCTCCTCTATCAGAAAAATGCCAATAACAGAAGCGGTTTCCAGTAGCGAGGCTAAGATTTGTGGGAGAAGCCTCACATCCGAGGATCTCATCATTTTCTGTAGTGGAAAAACAAGTACCTTTATTGTCTATTTAGGTGAATCTATATGCTTGATACAAACTTTATAGGCTTTTCAACCAGCTATTACATTTGCAATGAACCCATGTGAACACTGCTGCTCTTCCCCTTATTAGAGGAAATGCAGTGTTTTGCTAGTGCACATGGCTGGCTAATGGGGTCCCAGCTATATTGTAATTGTCTGAACCAGGGTAAATTGTTTCTTTTTCCTGTGGGCTATTGTTACCATTACTGTTTAGAGATGTAAATCAAACGATCTTACCTAAGTTGCCTCCAAGAACCTCATTGCAACGTGATGGATTTCTACAGCTGGAACAGGCTCCCCAGAGAGGTTGTGGAGTCTCCTTTTCTGGAGACTTTCAAGGCCTGTCTGGATGTGTTCCTCTGTGATCTGTGCTAGATTGTGTGGTCCTGCTCTGGTAGGGGGGTTGGACTCTGTGATCTCTTTGGGTCCCTTCCAACCCCTAACATCTCGTGAGCCTGTAAGTTAGCTGGAAGAACAGATTGCCTTGTGCTCCTAACACACTGCTCTGCCTCCTGTCCTCAGCCCAACAGACATTTTGGTTTACTTTCTGAACAAAAAGTGACAGTTCTACTATTTCACCTTAATCACAGCACTATGACTATAACTACTTCAAGTACATGTTCTGTATCTTTAAATAATTTTCCAGGGCAGGGATAATTATGTTGGCTACAATCCTTGTTTCTACAAAACATATCATAGCAACCCTTATGAGAAATTGAATCAAAAGATAACTATGGAAGATTCAACTGAATCCTGCAGTAAAACACTTGATGTTTCTTCTAGAACACAGCTATGTAAAAATGACTTCTGATTTCCATCTGAATAACTTCTTACAATATCACAGAATCAACCAGGTTGGAAGAGACCTCCAAGATCATCCAGTCCAACCTAGCACCCAGCCCTATCCAATCAACCAGACCATGGCACTAAGTGCCACATCCAGGCTTTGCTTCAACACCTCCAAGGACAGCGACTCCACCACCTTCCTGGGCAGCCCATTCCAATGCCAATCACTCTCTCTGACAACAACTTCCTCCTAACATCCAGCCTAGACCTCCCCTGGCACAACTTGAGACTGTGTCCCCTTGTTCTGTTGCTGGTTGCCTGGGAGAAGAAACCAACCCCACCTTGCTACAGCCTCCCTTCAGGGAGTTGTAGACAGCAATGAGGTCTGCCCTGAGCCTCCTCTTCTGCAGGCTGCACAACCCCAGCTCCCTCAGCCTCTTCTCACAGCGCTGTGCTCCAGGCCTCTCACCAGCTTCATTGCCCTTCTCTGGACGCGTTCCAGCACCTCAACATCTCTCCTGAATTAAGGAGCCCAGTTACATCTGCTTAGTTCTTTGACAGAAACTGCTTTTATTGCCTCTTCCTCTCGAGATACAGTACATGCCAATGCTAGTTTAGAAGTCTCCTTTCAGAGCAGAAATAAGTCTCACAGCCAGAAAGAGATAAAGACTCTGGCAAGCCCTTTCAGATCAGCCTGGTTCTCCTCTCCCCTAGCCTAGGCACTCAGGTTATAAAGGAAAAAAAAATAAATGGTTATATTTTTTGTTTGGTTGCACAACCTGCAATTCATTGCAAGCATGCAGAGGTAAATTGACAGGCAGCTGCATGATAGGTTTGACATATCTCTGCTGACAACAGCAGATGGACCCAGACAGAGGAAACAATGCAGTATCAAAAGGTATTTTTGCTGAATATGATGCTTTCAGCTGAGTATCTTCAAGGCTGTTTCAGCCTTAAATCTGAATTTGTCAGATATAACAAGGACTTGATGCTGACCCTTCACCTGACAGTAATACAATTTTTATCTTTTAATAACATACAGCAGGAGTGCTGCCTTGTGAGTTCAGGAAGCTCTTTAGGTAAACAAATCATATGCATCACCTGGAGACTATCATGCCTTCCAGGAGTCTGTAAAGATGAGAGATAAGCTGAAAGACTGAAAGCTGGGGAAAGTTTTCAGGCAGCTAACCATAGAATCAGCCAGGCTTGCAAGGGACCACAAGGATCATCTAGTTCCAACCCCCCTGCCATGGGCAGGGGCACAGTATAATAGAATATTGGTTTTTAGTATATTGCTGAACCAGTTAGAAAATTATGGTGGGGGGTTTATTTTTTGTTTGGTTCTTTTTAAAGCTATTATATTTATTCCTGATTTTTTAATTCATTTCTTGATCATGTTGGCTATAAACCATGGGCTTCAAACAGAGTCTTTGTGAGGGATTGTGGAAAATGAATAACCTGTATTAATTTTGCTATCCAGGCAATGATTGTTAACAACTATGGAAACTGTTCATTGACATTAAAACTCACCAGAAAACTTATTCACAGGTTCAAAAAACATACAGGTTGAAAATGTATAGAGGCAGGGCACAGGCAAAACCTGAGCACTTACTGCTTAAAGTGGCAAACACAAATGTGATACTGGAAGAGGCTTTTGAGTATTTACTCACAAAGTATAAATCAGACAGTACCAAAAGCATGTGGAACTCTGTCTTGTTGGCTGCTGAGACTTGAATCTCCCCAGGCTTCTGGGAAAAGGAGGCAGAGAATCTCTGACCTTGTCTCCTGACTCCTCTGGACCATCTGTGTATCTCCAGGACTTAGCAGGAGACTTTCAGGTGCAGGCGGGATGTCTTGCCATGTGCAGTCTCAGAGCACATACAGGCATTTAGAGCCTGTTCCTGGTAACCTCTCCAGGCAAATTCAAGATGCAAAATGAGGCAGCAGCAGCCCTGTGCTACCTGCTGATCCCTTTTATCACTATCCATCCCAAGACTAGTGGGCCATTGGGCATAGATTGGCCAGTTGGAACAGCACTATGCCAGGCTTCACCATATTAGGTGAAACCAGGGCTTTCACCCTCCCCTCCCATGGTTGCCTCCCCCCAGCACAGAAGAAGAGGGAGCAGGGGAACATGTCTGGGCAAGCCAACATGAAGAAGCCCATATTTGCCCCATCAAGCCTACCATCACAGTCTTAAGTCCAATTTCTCAGAAAATAAGCTTTATATACTCATACAGTCTCAGTGCTTATGCTGAGCAAATTGGTTATGAACTGAAACTTCAATTTACAATTTCACTCAAATTCACATAGAATCACAGAATCAACCAGGTTGGAAGAGGCCTCCGAGATCATCCAGCCCAACCTAGCACCCAGCCCTAGCCAGTCAACCAGACCATGGCACCAAGTGCCTCATCCAGTTTTTTCTTGAAGGCCTCCAGGGATGGTGCCTCCACCACCTCCTTGGGCAGCCCATTCCAATGGGAACTCACTCTCTCTGTGAAGAACTTCCTCCTAATAGCCAGCCTATACTTTCATACTAAAAACAACCTCTTACAAATTCTGATTCATGCTATGGTCATCCAAAGTCAGAATGAGAAAAGCAAATGTTCACAGGCTCACAGGATATTAGGGGTTGGAAGGGACCCAAAGAGATCATTGAGTCCAACCCCCCTGCCAAAGCAGGACCACACAATCTAACACAGCTCACAGAGGAACACATCCAGACAGGCCTTGAGAGTCTCCAAAGAAGGAGACTCCACAATCTCTCTGGGGAGCCTGTTCCAGTGCTCTGGGACCCTTACAGTAAAGAAGTTCCCCCTTGTGTTGAGGTGGAACCTCCTGTGCTGCAACTTACACCCATTGCTCCTTGTCCTATCCCAGGGAGCAAGTGATGTTGCCCATGCTGAAATGCAGATAGTTTTGGTCTGGTTTGGACAGAAGTGGGTGAGGTGGGGAAGGTCAGTAGTATAGTCAAATAAAGCTTTCTGACGGCGATGATTTTAAACAGGACATGAAAAGCAACCAGACAAAATGAATGAATTTTGCTCAAAAGGCATTTTTGCAATAGGTTTCTAGGGAAAACTGGTGTCATGGAGGCAGGGAATTCGTGTGGCTGAGTCAGGAATTATAAAAAATAGAATTACTTTATCTTCCTATTTAGGTTTATTTACAGGCTCTAATTTGATGGGGAATTCTTCAAAATGATGTTATGGACAAATGTAGAGCTTTAGGAAGTCAGGAAATGGAAAAGGCTAAGCTCTAACCACAGCTTCACCTCACTCTCCATCAGGCTGAGCAGAGAATTAAAGGAACAGCAGGCTTTACTCACAGAGGTGAGAGGTATTCAGAGGTGATCCCTTGCTGGATTTCTCTGTGGCTTGACTGATGCTGACGCTGCAGGCAATATCCAATAGTCTGGATCCATGCAGCAGAAGCCCAAGGCGAGTGACAAAGCTGCCAAACTCAAATGTCTTTGGACACAGCTGCCATAAGACAGGGATTTGTGGAAGGAATACTGCCTCAGCAGTGGCAGGGGAGAGCCAAACTGGGTCTGAGAGTAGCTGGGTCCAGGTGCTGCCGGCAGCTCTCTCAAATGGACCCCAGGGCTGCCAAGCTTCCAAGTTTGTACAGAATGGTGCAAAAGTGGGGAGAACCATCCAAAGGCAGGGATGGTGTAAAGCTGAGAGCTGTGCAAAAAGGCAGGAGCCATCCAAAAAAACAGGGATGGTCCTAAACAGAAATTCTGTCCTGACAGGAACCTGTCCCGTGAGAAACTCTGTCAAGGTGGGAACCCCCTCACACCTTCTCCCCTGCTCTATTGATGCTTTTCTTGACAAAGCGTCCATTTGCCATTTTATACTGAGCACTAAAACCCAGCCAAGAACCAGCCCAACTCCAGTGTGTGGGCTCCCACACAGGTCAGCACACGTGCAGAAAGGTTTCCTGTTGTTCCTACTTCAAGCCTGCAGGGTGGGTCTGGGGGAGGGGAAAGCAGTTTTCGAGCCTACTTCTCCTCCCCATTCAAACCCTGGAGGTGGGTGGATAAGAAAGGAATTTGGAATACTCTGGAACACTTGGCTTCCAATGTGTGCCCAACATCAAGGGAGGAGCGCTGCACGGAATTCTGGCTCCTCCCAGCAGAGGGCAGCACAGACTTCTCTCCAGATCCAGGTCTGGATGACAACTGCCACTCGCAGGGAATTTTAGCTGGCATCCGGGGGTGGGAATACAACGTGTCCATCACAACAAGATGACAGAAAATGAATTAGTGGTAGGCTAGCTTGGGAAATCAGCTAGCTGAGGGAAGCAAGGGGATTTGTCTGAAGTTTTGGGAATAAGCTCCATGAAACGTTTCAGAGTATGAAGTGGGGAGGACAGGAGTACACTGGCCAACTGAGAAAGGTACCCAAGCATGCATTTGGAAACTGAAGGCAGAAAGACACACACAGCACGGAAGGGCTGAGGACTGAGCATCACCCACAATATCCAAATATAGATCATGTAAATTCTAATGAGACTTTTGAAACTCTTCAAATGGAAAGGGAGAATTTCTGTGTTACAGAGTGGAGGATAATTAGTGACAGCTTGGAAGGGGCAGCACTTGCATTGTACCATTTATTTTATCAGTTGAATCTGATGATTTGTTTCTATCCTACAGCCTGGCCATGGCAGTAAGTGATGATTGCCTGCTAGTGTGGGCAATCAGAAAGAAAATCAGCCTTTTTCAGTCAAATTAATTGTCTCTATTTATTCTGCTTCCAATTCAGATTGTTAGCCATTATTTATAGTTTATTTAAGAAAGATTGCATCTGTGCTGCAAAAGCACTGTCTTCAGCAAAACCACTGTGAGAAATATGAGCAGCTTCACAAAACCTGAAAGAATGCAACATTCCTCATTTTGGTTGGATGTGCCTTCCATACTTAGCTTCTGGCTTGGAAAGGAAACCATTATCTTCAGATAATAGTTTTCCCAGCCAAAAGCATGTGCTCATATGGAAAAGACTGACTGCTAAACTCCAGCAGAATCTCTTATCTACAGACAGTGACATTTTATAATAGCAGCCTAAGCTAAGTAAAGGCATTTCTGGGTTTATTTTTAAAGGCTGCTTAGAAACCACAGAGTTGACTTATCTGTACCCAGAGCAGGAGCTTAATGTCTCATTGTGCTTTTAACATAAACTGCTTTCATAGAATCAACCAGGTTGGAAGAGAGCTCCAAGCTCATCCAGTCCAACCTAGCACCCAGCCCTACCCAATCAACCAGACCATGGCACTAAGTGCCTGAGCCAGGCTTTTCTTCAACGCCTCCAGGGACGGTGACTCCACCACCTCCCTGGGCAGCTCATTCCAATGCCAATCACTTTCTCTGGCAACAGCTTGCTCCTAACATCCAGCCTAGACCTGAGACTGTGTCCCCTTGTTGCTACATGACACAAGGCTCACTTCATTACAGCCAATTCTAGGGGGAAAAAAATCCACACTGTTGTTTTATTAGCTATTTTGAAGCTATTATTTCCTTTTCCTCTCAGCCCCCCAGGCAGGCAGCAGTTGCAGGGCTGTGCTGGAGAGAATCCAACAGAGAACCACCAGGATGATTAGGGGACTTGAGCACCTCCTCTGTAGAGAGAGACTGAGAGACCTGGGGTTGTTTAGCCTTGATTGAGAGGAGCAACAGCTACAAACTGGAACACAGAAAGTTTCACCTCAACATGAGGAGGAGCTTCTTTACAGCACAAGAGCAGGCTGCCCAGAGAGGTCATGGAGTCTCCTTCTCTGGAGACTTTCAAAGCCTGCCTGCATGGGTTCCTGCGTGGACTATCCTGGGGGACCCTGCTTTGGCAGGAGGTTTGGGCTTGAAGGTCTCTTTCAGCTTCTAATGTTCTGTGATTCTGTGACTGATCCACAAAAGACTAGAGAATAGGTTTTGGGAAGCCTCTTCCTGGAGCTCACATAGAGGGAGGAAGAGTTAAAAGAACCCCAAAAAGTACATGAAGGCTGAGAGTGTTAATGTTTTCAGTTACCTTATCAAAGCAGAAGTTTCTAGAGACCTGTATTTTAGCTATATAGGATTTTTTTTATGGGCCATTTTATTATGTCATATACTGGTTACTGTATTACTCAGGTGTGCAGAGGATTAAAAGTAATGCAGTCAAGAAGACATTCAGTTCTCAACTGCCTAAGGAATAAATCTTCCAGTGGAGAGGTAGAGAAGTGCAATTTAGGTCAACCTTAATGCCCTATGAAGTATCAGCACAGCTTTTAATTAAAACTACAGAGCAAGAGGGCTTTTTATGTTACTCCAGAGCAGGATGAGTGGTAATGATGAGAAGTGGATGCCTCTTTACTCACTAACTTGCAGTAGTACCAGTACTTCTCTCCTGGACATCAGGCTGGTGGTCAAGAGCCAGGGTACTTGTTACTTACAGGGCACATTCACTGCTTAACCTTCGAGTTTGCTGCAGATCCTGCTCTCAGGGACCTGGCAGTGCTCAGGAATTCAGCTTGCCCACAAAGCCCCATTTCTTAAGTCTTTAGCCAAAAAGGACATTGCACTGTGAGACCTGGGACTAAAAAACTTTGCTGCCACGTCACACGCATTGCCTTCAGGGAACAAAAGTCCCGAGGTGGGGCAGATGTGCTGAGCAGCAAATATGAATCCCAAAGCTAGTTGAAGGGCACTCTGCAACCAATCATTTATCACACAAGAGGGTGCCTGCATCTGCAGTGCCCTATGGAGAGATGTGGCCACATGTCAGTGAGCTGAAGGAAGCTGCACACCCACTGTGCCTTAGTTGCACTAAGCAACACTGCCAGTTTATTTGGTGCAGAGCAGTAGGTGTATTTTCTGGGGTTTTGGTGGTGGTGTTGGTTGTTGGGGAGTTTTTTTGTGTGTGTATCTTGTTTTGTTTATCTTTTTCTTCTTACAGAGGAAACAAAAAGCTTGAATATTTTTCACCTTTCCCAATAAAGAAATCCTAAAATACAAAAACTGTTCAGCTGGCCAGGCTGGATGAGGCTCTGCCCAGGCTGATCTAGGATAGGGTGTCCCTGCCCATGGCAGGAGAGTTGGAACTGGATGATTCTTGTGGTCCCTTCCAACCCTGACTGATTCTATGATTCTGTGATCACCCTGAGAAACCCTGGGGGGCCAAAGCCCTGGTATTAGAATCAGAACAGCCAGCAGGACTGCATAAGAGGTTTCTGGGTCACCTGTGAAGGGCAAGATGCATGCATTACTTTGAGGAGTTCAGAAATCTTGGTCTGAGTGCTGGGGAAGAGACAGTAATGTCAGACTTGGACTTCTCCCCAGGTTAAGTCACAAGGAGCAGGGTTTTCAGGTTTGAAACTGGCTCTCCAGGATGCAGTACATGGCAAATCTTCTCATTATTTATATTTTGGTAGACATCTACTTTTTGCTTGAAGCTCTTTCTCTTTTCCAGAGAAGGGTGACAAAGCCGGTGAGGGGCCTGGAGCACAGCCCTGTGAGGAGAGGCTGAGGGAGCTGGGGGTGTGCAGCCTGCAGAAGAGGAGGCTCAGGGCAGAGCTCATTGCTGTCTACAACTACCTGAAGGGAGGCTGTAGCCAGGTGGGGTTGGTCTCTTTTGCCAGGCAACCAGCAACAGAACAAGGGGACACAGTCTCAAGTTGTGCTGGGGGAGGTCTAGGCTGGATGTTAGGAGGAAGTTGTTGTCAGAGAGAGTGATTGGCATTGGAATGGGCTGCCCAGGGAGGTGGTGGAGTCACTGTCCCTGGAGGTGTTGAAGCCAAGCCTGGCTGAGGCCCTTAGTGCCATGGTCTGGTTGATTGGGTAGGGCTGGGTGATCTTGGAGGTCTCTCCCAGCCTGGTTGATTCAATGCTAAAGCCCTCAGTAAACCATACATCTGTGTCACACTGACAGCCATTCACATTCCTAGTACTGAAACACAAAGAGCTAGTGAAAGGCCTCTGAGCAATGCCCCCCAGTTCCAACATGGTTTGAGTCCCAAGGCATTACAGTCTGCCCTGCAGAGTGCACAGTGAAGTTTTTGGTAGTTCCTTAGGGTGTCATCTGCTAAATACATTAAAGTAATTGTGATACTGGTTATCAGAGCCTTCTAGTCAGCAATGTTTAGGCACTTCTCAGTTCTTCACTTAAGAGGATCAGAAAGTTTGCATTGGTGGCTACAATACACACTACTTACCAACATTTGTGCTGCTGCTTCCAGAATAAACCTAACAAAAGCATGCATTTGCATGTTAGAGCCAAACCAACTACTGGCCTTTGGCAACCAAAGGAAAGCTCTAGAGCCTCCAGAGACCCTGCTCTGGCAACAGGTCACATTTAAAACTATACAAAAGGAAGTTTTCTAAAAGGCTTTAACTCAACAGTAGAATAAAAGAATTCATTTTTGTTTTCCCAGGTGCTTCACAGATTTCTTTCAAGAGATAACCTAAAGCTCAGTCAGAAACTGGTGTGCTTAAATGCAGAGTGGGTAGTAGGGGCCTCCTAAGTAAGCTCCCAGCTAGATTTGACTGTGAGGTTGAGCATATTATGGTAAACCTGATAAAATGACCTGGATGAGTCCCTTTTTCTTCCCCCACAGAATTTTGTCTAACACTTTCATAGAATCATAGAATCAACGAGGTTGGAAGAGACCTCCAAGATCATCCAGTCCAACCTAGCAACCAGCCCCATCAGGTCAACTAGACCATGGCACTAAGTGCCTCATCCAGCCTTTTCTTAAACACCTCCAGGGACAGTGCCTCCACCCCCTTCCTGGGCAGCCCATTCCAATGCCAATCACTCTCTCTGCCAACAACTTCCTCCTAACATCCAGCCTAGACCTACCCTGGCACAACTTGAGACTGTGTCCCCTTGTTCTATTGCTGGTTGCCACTCCCCACCTGGCTACAATGTCCCTTCAGGTAGTTGTAGACAGTAATAAGATCCCCCCTGAGCCTCCTCTTCTCCAGGCTAAACAGGCCCAGCTCCCTCAGCCTCTCCTCATAGGATTTGTGTTCCAGGCCCCTCACCAGCTTTGTTGCCCTTCTCTGGACATGCTCCAGCACCTCAACATCTTTCTTGAATTGAAGATGCATTTAAAAACCAAACAAACCCTCCTTCATCAGTATTAAGTTGCAATATACATCCTGAATGACAGAAATGTGTGTACTCACCTAAAGACAGTATCTGTGATGAAAAGAACCCTCGTGAGGTCCTCCCCTTCTGTGCTACGTGCTTTGAGATCTTGGAAGGAAAAGTGACATGGCCAGGTGACAGGCTGACATTCAGATAAATGGTACTTACTGAGAGGGTGCTAAGAGACTTGCAGGCACCCAAGAGAATTAGGAGATACCTGCTTGAAATTGAATCATAGAATTAGAATCAACCAGGTTGGAAGAGACCTCCAAGCTCATCCAGTCCAATCTATCACCCAGCCCTGTCCAATCAAACAGACCATGGCACTAAGTGCTCCATCCAGTTTTCTGTTCATGCCCACACAGAAAACAGTATTACACATTACTCTTAATTAGGCAGAGGAGTTGTTAAACTTAGCAAGAGCACAGTCTGACATTCTGATGGTAACCCCTTCATACAATCAGTTCTGAAGCCCTGTCCACACTGTGACTGGAACGGGCTGCCCGGGGAGGTGGTGGAGTCGCCGTCCCTGGGGCAGTTCAAGGCAAGGTTGGACGTAGCACTTGGTGCCATGGTCTAGCCTTGAGCTCTGTGGTAAAGGGTTGGACTTGATGATCTGTGAGGTCTCTTCCAACCTTGGTGATACTATGATACTGTGTTACTGTGAAAATACATCCATCTTCTCATTTTTCTCTTACCTGTGATTTGTGGCAGTCCTCTGTCACTCCTGAGTAGTTTTGGATTCAAACACTGCTCAGAATGTTTGAGGCTGAAGGAATGCTCTCCAGGTTTCAGCCAGCTGCAGGGGCAGAGCTCTCTTTCCTTATGAGCAGCCTGTGCACAAGCCTCAGCCCAGGCTGCCTCCTGCAGCTGAAAAAAATACAGAGAACTGCTACAGCAGCTGAGCCGAACTCTGTTACTCTAACGAACACCATGTGCAAACCCTTAAACCCTTACTAAGGGAAGCATTAATTACACATTGTGAAAAAACAGCTGGCAAAGGGAGAAACCAGTGAGAAAAGTGATGTCTGCTGACAGTCCACTCCTGGGGGCTTCTCTCAGTGCAGGGCTGAGGGAAAACATTCTATTTCTTTAGGCCAGACTGAGCTGCATCTGGAAAGGTTCTTACCTTCTTCTCCCTGGAGAAGAAAGCACCAGCATCTTTTGTCTGACTGACCCATGGCCCAGCCCAAGCGCACCAAGGCAGGAGAGGGCAGGTGAGATGAGGGCTAGGATATTTCTGAGCACTCACGGACCGGTGGGCAGCCAGGAGATGGTTTGGTAAACAAGCCTGGATGAAAAGACCACCTCTGAAAGCTGGGATGTGAGCCTGGTCATTGCATCTGTCCTGTGAGCTTTTGGAGGGTGGCACAGCTCAATACCAGTTGGCAATACTATTGTGCATCTCTAGGTCTTACATTCGTTTAATTTATAGCACATTAGGAGAGGACTTGTCCCAGCCAGGGACAGGTAAAAAAGGACTAAATTTTACCTAGATGTCATCAAATCCCAGCTTTTGCTACATCAGAGTGCTTCACTTTGCAACCTCACTTTGTCAATCCTCCCTTGCTGCTGCTAGCTGCAGTCCCACAGTGCCCATTGGCTGCCTATTTGTAAGTGAGGCACAGCCATTTTGTGGATAACTCTTCCAATTTTCTGATTCTCCTAAATACATGAATTGCCCAGAAACATCCTGGTGAAGATTTTCCTGAGATAATTAGAACCCAAACATAACTCATTTGGATAGAGTTGTGGGCAGGGCTTGCCAGACATAAAATTAACTACATATTTTATAATTCCTGCCTCGTTAATTGCCACAACTAATTCAATCTTGCAAAATGTTAAGCCGAACGAAATAGCCTCTTTTGGCAAGGAATTAATGTTCCAGCAGAGAGGGAAGCACAGGAGCAAGGCTAGAAGCACAATAATAAAGGCAGGAGCACAGGAGTAAGGGTAGGAGCACAATAATAAAGGCAGGAGCACAGGAGCAAGGGTAGGAGCACACAAAAAAAGGCAGGAGCACAGGAGCAAGGGCAGGAGCAAGGGCAGGAGCACAGGAGCAAGGGCAGGAGCACAGAAAAAAAGGCAGGAGCACAGAAAAAAAGGCAGGAGCACAGAAAAAAAGGCAGGAGCACAGACAAAAAGGCAGGAGCACAGAAAAAAAGGCAGGAGCACAGAAAAAAAGGCAGGAGCACAGAAAAAAAGGCAGGAGCACAGGAGCAAGGGTAGGAGCACAGAAAAAAAGGCAGGAGCACAGGAGCAAGGGCAGAAAGAAGCCTAGAAGTGACCTCAAGGATCACCTAGTTGCAGCCCCCCTGCCATGGGCAGGGCCACCTCAGACAAGAAGTAGTTAGGAAGAAAAGGAGTAAGCTCCACTCATATCAGGAGAGATTTGAATAGTTTATTTTGCCCAACCAAGAGCCCTTCAGCATAATGACACATTCATATACACATATATGAACATTTTTTTCCCTTGAAACATTAATGTATAATACATTTTAAATTTAAAATACCAGCTGCACAGGTATTTTTATTTACAAAAATATTTCATACTTAGGTTTGGTTTTGTGTTTTTGTTTGTTTTTTTTTTTTAACTTTATGATGACATAGTTCAAGTACATGTAAGTAAAATAACTCTATACGCAACCTAACGTAGTCGTGTTCATAACAGTACAGTTTGCGTTCATATGAAACTCTATTTGTAGACAGATGGATTTGCAACCCTACCTAAAATGCATATTCCAGTAATCACCCTCAGAAGAGCTAGTGGGGCTCAGCAAGACTTAACTGAAGAGGAAACTGCAATGGAGAGAAGTGAGGAAAGGAACACACATGTACACACTAAGATATAGAGAAACGAGAACCGCTATACGTCGCGCATGCTTACCCACACGTGGGCAATGGTAGGAAAATTCACCTTTTTTTTTTTTTTTAATGTTATTTTATTTTTTTTTCTCAATTTCATCCCCCTCCCTCCCCTCCCCCATGATGCTGGTACAATGAAACAGTAGCATAACTAGAAAGCAGCATGTTTTCCTAGTTCTAACCACTACGGATAGCAGAGCTCAGGTCTAAAATAACACAGTAGTGCTTATTTACAACTTCTCTTTGAAAAGGGAATATTTAAAACATGTTCCCACCCCCTCTCCCTTTGCATCACCTGTTACTGAATAGTAGTGGTAATCCACATACAACTCCTTACATGTTTTCAACTGAAACAGTTTAACTTCTAGTTATTTGCACAGGAATAGGTAACTCTGATACTGAAAAGAAAAACAAGTGAGAGTGTCAAAGTAACCTAGCAGTTGTAAGACAAAGATTCCTAGAGGATTGGCAAGGAAAACAAAAGGAATGAAGGAATACCTACTGATATCTTGGATTGTTCTGTTTCTGCCTCTTTTTCTTTCCCTTAATTGTTTTTTAACGAATGCCCACACCTTTAAGCCTGAACTATATAAAGTGTACAAGAACCCTGAAACACAGTACACTTATCTGGCCTGAAACAGTTAAGGAAGCAGATGACACACATCACATCTTTCCAACATGCACAAGGAGAAATTGGCTCAGCTTAACTTAGCCTTTCAATGAAAAGTGAAATCAAGTTGGTTTAGCTGATTTGTCTACAGTGCACATTTTTTTTGTCCTGCTCTTTTTCTGTCTACGAAGTGTATGAAGATTTTGTGGTAGCAGCAAAGCTATCAACATCCACCCAAAAAAGATTCACATAAATGATATGGGAAACTTGCTAGAATGCAAAAAGGGTCAACCAACAAGTTACAGAGGGAGGCAAGGCACTGCACCCCTTCTCCCTGCAATGGGCTTCAGCTGCTATCGATGCCCACCTGGGTATATTAAACCATGATGAGAAAGAAGAGGGCACTGCGGCCACAGGCTGTTAAGTTTCCCAACGCATTTGGTATACAAAAAGCAACCTGATGTTACATGTAAAGAGCTGATGTAGAAGTCAAGATTTGTACATTACTCAAAAGAAATTCCTTACTGGACAAACCTGATTTCAGTTTCTGGGAATTTTGAAGTCTGAGGAACGATGCTGAAAGTCTCTCACAGCAAACTAGTCAGCCACGGACTGCAGCTACCGAGACAACTTCTACACCAGGCTAGTCTTCTGAATGTCCTCTCTTCCCCACACTCCCTCCCTACTTAGGGAATCAAGAATGTTCAAAATGGGAGGTAAAAATTAGTGTGATTCGTTTCTGCAAAGCAAAATGGGCTATTTGTTTTCATTGCTTAGTAATTGTATCATCTCCATATGAGATATGAATGTATTCATAAGCTTAAAACAACTTCTTCTATGGATAATATACATACTTTAAGTACTTTGACTTAAAAAATTGAACACAAGTCTTTTTTTTTTCTCTAAAGCAAAGGTAGAAGTGTACATATAAAAATTATTTAAAACTAAAAGTATATTCTTAAGCAGTATGTATAAATATAACATATTTTATCATCTAGTAACAAATCTGAAAGTGTTGCAGTCATTTATAAACTGAAAGCTGGCACAGGCTGTGTGCCTTTCATTAGATCCTATATTGTATATACATAGTTCTGCTAAGAAAACACACATTCTAAACCATAGTCACATCAGTGGCAAACATGCCAGAAAGTCATCTGCTCTAAAATCTTTATTGAACATGTGTGTTTATATACAAATAATGAACCTGAACTGCACGAATGCAGAAACAAAATTAAGCCATAAAATACCACGATTGAATTTAAAGTGCAGGAAAAATTCAAGTTTAAAAGTTCAGGTAAGATCAGTGCCATTAAGCAAAGAAAAAAAACAACAACCCAAAAACCCAAATACACAAAACCCCAACTCAACCCCCACCCTGTTCAGCCCCTCTCCACCACCTCCACCCCAACCAAACAACAAAAACCACCTCAAACAATGAAACTAAACCAAAGCAAACCTTTGAAGTTACCATGGAGAAGACAAAAGTAAAACCAAAACAAAAGGCAAAAAAAGGAAATGAACATCCAAAACTCCACCTTTGGACATAGCTTTCCAACTTAACTTGCCATGCAAGTATCACCTCATGCAAAAATCTTGGCATAAAGACAGACAAGGGACACAGCTATATACGACTGTATTTCATAACTTGACCATTTGCTGAAGAACAAATCACCCGAGATGCTTGTGGTGTAACACTTTCAGACTTATTTGTAATACACACATATTTACACAGAGCAACATTCAAAAGTTAGGGTTTGGCAGGACTCAAGTGAAGAAAAGCTTCTTCGGTTTACAGTTCCTAGTGAGACACACTACATGTAAAACAGACAGGTAGCAGCAGTTTCTTACACTTCCATCAAAAAAAGACAAAACCAAGAGGTTTTATAACTTTCCAGACACTGAAAATATGTTACACAACTAAAATCCCAGCAAAACCCTCAGAAGAAGAGGTGCTTCCCCCGCAATGGATTTCAATAAACATTGGTATACAAAGGGTGCACTACCAACAGCAGAACACGATGGAACGGTGTGTGCATGATCAACCTCCTTCCAGAGGGAAGGAACAAAGGAATGGTTTAGAATAAAATTGAACAAAGCCCCTTTTATTGACTAAAATCCATCTGTGTGTTCATCTCATGAGCAATCCCTAGGAGTTTTCCAGTCTAGAAACATGCTCTGAGCATATGCAAGAGGAAAAAAAAAGAGATTCTACTATGACAAACTCTGCAACGCCAAATAAACCACTGCTCTTCTTCAACTGCCCTCTGACTTTTTTTGCTTGCTGGTGGTTGTCAAATGTTTCTTGACGACAAAGTTCAGTATGTTTTGCTTTCAAACCACAGTCATAGAATCACAGAATCAACCAGGTTGGAAGAGACCTCCAAGATCATCCAGTCCAACCTAGCACCCAGCCCTAGCCGGTCAACTAGACCATGGCACCGAGTGCCTCATCCAGGCTTTTCTTGAACACCTCTGAACTCATATGGTTTGCTGAAGAGTAATTTTGCCATCCTTTCTCCTAGGACCTGACCAGACTAAATTTTCCAGCCTTCTCTTGCTCTGAAATATAGTCTGATCTTTTTAGCAGACAGTGACTCTGTTTATAAATGCAACAAGTGTCAGCTAGGATGTTGCATTTTTGGACATGTGGACAGTTGTTTACCTGGTCCTCCTCTATCTGGATTTTCACTGAAATAGTGATCATTTAAATAAGTATTAATTATACTAAAACTTAACCCTGTAGAGAGCAAAAATCGTGGTGGGCTAAGTAGCCACAGTTAATGTTGCCTCAGTAGGTATGAGACAGAGCTATCGAGGAATCATAACCATGCTTGTTCAAATTGTCGTGGCCTCATGTGTTAAAGTTCTTTGAACAGGGGACGTGTCTGGCAACAGACTCCACTTGTATTTATCATTTAAATGGCACTATGCACATCACCAGAAAATGTTTTAATTTGTGCTATAAAGACCAAACATATCTGCCTTTCATTTGAAAAACAAAGATCAATAACCATCAGTAACTGCAATAGTTTGCATCCTTTGAAGTGTTTTCTGCGGTTGCCTTATCTATGTATTTGCTACATCATTTTACAACACAAATATAGCCAAGGTTTTGCAATGGGCACATTCAGAAAGCGTGTGAAAAAAAACAATCCATAGAAGGTGATGCTTGGAAAAGCAAACTCACAGGCTCACAGGATGTTAGGGGTTGGAAGAGACCCAAGATCATAGAGTCCAACCCCTCCTGCCAGAGCAGGACCACACAATCTAGCACAGATCACACAGGAACACATCCAGACAGGCCTTGAGAGTCTCCAAAGAAGGAGACTCCACAACCTCCCTGCAGAGCCTGTGCCAGTGCTCTGTGACCCTCACAGTCAAGAAGTTCCCCCTTGAGTTGAGGTGGAACCTCCTGTGCTGCAGCTTACACCCAACTGAAATGACTGATTTCAGACAAGGCAGACCTATCAGCTTCTAAGCGCTCCCTTCTACGAAACAAATCCAGTTGGTAACTGTTCTTGCTTTGAGGAAGAGTCTAAACAAACTCTTGAAGTGCAAACATTTATTTTAAGGAACTGCCTTTTTAAAAGAGCTCAGATCTCTCCCACTGTTACAGCTCCAGTGCAGCAGCTCAGCTATACTGTTTATATTACCCTAACTGAGCATTAGTTTTGCTAACTGCTGAAGTTTCAATGAGCACTTAGCAGTGCCCGCATTCAAAACGCTGCTTTAGAGACTAAATCCAAACTTCAGGCCAATTGCCTTTAGTGCTGGGTGGGGCTGAGATAAATACTTGTAAAACAGCTCTACTAGTAGGATTCAGTCATTTGCTAAAGACTATACTGGTAACTATTAACTATTAGATGCTTGCCATTACTCATGCATCAGCACCTCCACAGAGTGTAAAACTGTTTGAAAACCTGAGTCCAAGATTAGTCCTTTACTATGAAATCAGATAAAGGGGCGCCTAGAAAACAAGTTTTGAGCAAAACTGTCCCAGATATTTTAAGTAAGAGCTCACATATAAAAGGTCACAGCATGAATGGAAATCACAGCCAATACTCTATGTCATAGAAAACTGAACCAATGACTGGCTTTGGCAAACAAAAATACTGAACTGAAGTTGGAGTACTGTTACCACAATGAAGTTGTTACCACATTTCACATTGCACAGTTGTGACACAAATGAAAACTCCCAGCTTGACACATTCCAGTCATACTACTCACTTGACTTTAATGCAAAAAAAAAAAGTATATTCTTGGTTTGCACTTCACTGAATATGAATACAGGAATACTAGATCAGAGGTCCAAGAAAAGACTGTGCACAGGTCAACTATGTATACAATTTTCAACAAAGATATCTTGCAAGCTTCCAAGCTCTTCTGATGAAAGAAGTGACAGTAGACTTCAACTCTTCTTCAACAATAATGGTAAATATAGTGAGTCCTAGAGAAGGTAAGCGTAAGTCAGCTACCATCCAAGCAAGACAAACATCTTTATTCCAGCTCCTGGACCCCTGATTTATTGCCTCTCCTCACAGGAGGGTATAACACTGGCAGCAATTACAATAGCAGAAAAACTTTTGGCATATGAAATATTAACACAGGATTGACCCTGCATTGCCCCTGCCCATCTCACACTACAATAATTTTCCTTTGCCCTTTTCTTCACATTTTCTAGTTTACCTTCTGTTGCCACTGTCGGTTAACCAACAGCTAAAAACCACTCGAGTTTGGTTTTTCTCTGTGTGTTTCTTTTAAATATAAAGCTCCTCAGTTAAAGCCATGACTGAGGTAAAAGTGTGTGATTTGTGCTAGGAAACAACAGTATTCAATGCTGAGTACTCCTTTAAATCTCAGTGGTCCTGCCAAAATTAATGAAAAAAACATGACTTGTTTTTTTTTCCCATCAGGACAAAATCAAAAGAGATGTAATTGATGAGCGGCATCAGAATTGGTACCACTTCTTGTCTTTGTACTTCAGCATCATCTGAAAAGACAAAACAAAACACAAGCCCCAAGCTTTAGTTCCTGTTTATGTAATGTACACATCATACAAACAAATGATATGCCTATGAACCAGCACAAGAGAGGCTTCAGTCCAGCTTCTCAAACCTGCACCACCAGCACTGCTTAGCAGGATCAGTATTCTAATGGTACTATCGCCGATGACCACTTGTCCTCAGATATACAGGAAGAGACACATTTGGGAGAACAGAAAGGTTACACAGGAGCTTAGGTGATGGAAAAATATGCATGGACATGGAAGAGAACAGCCATCCTATGTTGATACTAAGGGAGGGAAAAAAATTAACTTGGACCTGTAGGGCTGCTTTAAATAATTGGGTCTTCAAGAACCACAGGGATCCCAAGGACAATTACTCATCTAGTTCAGTAACAAATTCTTAAAGACATGGTTACTGAGCTGCACTTTTGGAAGTCTGCATGCCACTCAGGCAGAAAGTATGCTCTGAAGGTTGGACTGCATGATCCTGGTGGTCCTTTCCAACCATAGAAGTTGTGCTGAGGGCTTTGGTTCAGTCAAGGACTTGTCAGTGTGAAACTAATGATTGGACTCGATGAGCTTGAAGGGCTTTGCCAATCTAAGACATTCTGTGATTCTGTGATCCTGTGGCCACTGTGCCACAAGACAAAGCTGTTTACATGAATACTTTAGAAGCACTGATCAATAGATAAAAGAGAAGTGTTCACTAATCAATAATACTGCATTCCATTTAGCAACCTCCAACGTGTATTTGTAGAAGTCAGGAACTTGTAAAACTCGCACTTATTCGATAAGTAATTAGTTGAATGTTCAGTTTAAGATGTAACAGACTCACCTCGTGAGCATGTTTAGAGAAAGAGTCAGCACTGTAAAGCATAGCTGCAGTTTTTTCTTCCAGTTCTCCCAGTTTCTGTCCTCTTTCATCTAGCGCCAGCCGGGCTCGTGCTAGCTCACCAACTACACCAGATGCTGCTCCTTTGACACCTTCGATGCCCCCAGGACCCGGAATATGCTGAGCAAGACTCCTTGATGCCTTCCCAGATGCTGATTCCCCAACTGGAGACATGTGCAAAGCAGCAAGAAAAGAACAGTAAGGTTCTGTATCATCATGACATAAATACCAATATGACTAGTTTATTTGCATGGCCACCAAACACCCCATCACAGACCTGGCTATGAGCAAGAGTCACTACCCAACGCTCCCACATGTTATTGGCTAGTAACATTTAAATTTAAAAAGCATAATTCCAAGTTTCCAGGCAGGTTATAAAGTTATGACCTTTTCATAGCTCAAGTGTGAACTTAAAACTCTCTCAACAGTGCTAGCCACGAACAGAATTGTGCTGGTGAAGTGGTGTTCAAGAACACAGTTTGCTTCAGGGGGAAGGTGTTTGGAGTTCAACAGACAAAGCAGAAGCACTATGAAAATACAAACTGTTCTGAAAGTGGTTTGCTGCTTTAGCCAATCAGCATGATTCTAGCAGCAGAAGCTTCCTTTGGTGGAGTGTTTTGGATGCAGATAGCTAGATTTTAGCTCCATCCTCAGCGGTGCTTAAGGCCAGGCTGGATGGAGCTGTGGGCAGCCTGCTCTAGGGTAGGGCGTCCCTGCCCGTAGCAGGGGGGTTGGAATTAGATGATCCTTGTGGTCCCTTTCCAACCCTGACTGATTCTGTGACTCTACTCTAGGTATCTAGCTGTCATTATTGCAAAGATTTTGTAAAACTAATATAACCTAAGCCATGAAGAGACAGTACAGAACAAACCAGATCAACCTACAGCAGTTACCCTGAATGGTCAGCTGGACGCCTCTCTAGACTTCAGTGGCTGCACTGACATTTCCTTCACTGCTAAGGGAACACCAGCCTCCTAGCTGGGTCTAGACACATAACAGATGTCCCTCTCATGCTGAGTTGTACACTCTACAAAAATCTGAGTGAAGGCCAAAACATTTTTGGATGTTGAAGTCAAGCCAAGTCATCTTTTGACTTTTTATTCAAGCAATGCAAATACTATCTGTTATTTTCACCTCTGGGGAAAACATCACTAACCTTTTCAACAATGTCTGTTGCATACTTCCAGATTTACTGATTTTATGCTTCTAGGAAGAGCAATTTAGATTTTAATTAACACACTAAGTATCTTGCTGAATTCTCAAGAATATATATATTTAAAAAAAAAAGAGATAAATTGTATACATTTTCAGATGTCCTGAATTGTCACTGAACTCACTTCCAGGTTACAATTAATCAGGCTTTCCCCCCCAACCCTAATGTATACTATTTTCCTTCTGCCAAACATAGCCAAAACTTGACAGTGTAAACTTGAAATTATGTAAAGAGATACTTCTAAAGGTACAAAACCATTTTTCTGTTGCCACGAAGAGTTTTTCCCTGTGAATTCTATATCTTTGATATCTGTTCACAACACACAGGGAAGAGTGGTAAATACTAATTCTATTTTTATTGGATAGACCAAAAGAACCAATCAAATGAAAGGAATACCAGGGAGGCTTGTCTGGTTTAATAGTTATGCTTCAATTAAAAAGGAAATTGTTCTTCTTACAACTAAACCTGCATAATAGAGTTTTTCCATCTAGAAGTAAGTGGAAGTTATTTTCCTTGATTATATTAGAATGTGACCATACCAACACAGTAAAAAAGCCATAGTCAAAACACAATGAAAACGTGATAAAGCAGTAAGAACTTCTCCAAACCTGAATCCCACTCTCCCATGAACAGAGGACTGAACCAAACTCTCATAGAGTTCTGCCTGTTCCTCTCTTTAAGGCATCATGCACAAGTTCAAGAGAGATGTTGAGATACTGGAATGTGCCCAGAGAAGGACAATGAAGCTGGTGAGAAGCCTGGAGCACAGCCCTGTGAGGAGAGGCTGAGGGAGCTGGGGGTGTGCAGCCTGCAGAAGAGGAGGCTCAGGGCAGACCTCATTGCTGTCTACAACTCCCTGAAGGGAGGTTGTGGCCTGCTGGGGTTGGTCTCTTCTGCCAGGCAAGCAGCAACAGAACAAGGGGACACAGTCTCAAGTTGTGCCAGGGCAGGTCTAGGCTGAATGTTAGGAGGAAGTTGTTGGCAGAGAGAGTGATTGGCATTGGAATGGGCTGCCCAGGGAGGTGGTGGAGTAGCCGTCCCTGAAGGTGTTGAAGAAAAGCCTGGATGAGGCATTTAGTGCCACAGTCTGGTTGACTGGCTAGGGGTGGGTGCTAGGTTGGACTGGCTGATCTTGGATGTCTCTTCCACGCTGGTTGATTCTATGATAAGTCAGATGAGGAAGAAGCAGCTAACAAGTGACCTGCAGCAGAGTAAGTTTTAATTTTCTCACTGCCAAGAATAGATGTTCTCCAGAACCAGCTCCTTTCAGTTTAATAGCATTAAGAGAAACCATGGTCAGAACTATACACTTTACAAAAATAGTATCACTTGTCCCATTCCTTGATTTATTATTGACTCCTGAACACCTAAGGCAAGGACCCTGATCTTGTTGGTAAGGGGTACAACACAAAAGCTACAAAAAAGTACTTGCCACTCCCTTTCCTTTTTGCCAATGTAATATTCTATTAACACAGGTAATATATTTCTCAAGGAGCACTGTCTCCATTGGGTAAAAATTCTAGAACAACAAATGCTAAAGACTTACAGAGTTCTTCTCTGTCAAGTGACTGTGCCCCACCTCCAAAGAGGCCTTTAAAGAATCCCCTGTTCGGTGCTTCTGGTGTTTCTACAGGAGTGAAGAGCTCACCCAACATTTCCTTTGCAATCAGGAGACACAAGAAGGCAAACATTAGTTCACACACAGAGTAATGGAATGTTCTCTCACTTGGAGTACTTCTTTTGTGGATTGGAATTTCAAAATAAGTATGCTTTAAACAGGTATCTGCCTATGCAAGGCAATCTCAGGAAACCAAAACCTATTAGAAAGTCTTTCCCAGTTGTCTGTTGTTATAGTTGCAACCTTATAGGTCATTCAGACTGGACACGAGGAGGAAGTTCTTCCCCATAAGAGTGGTGAGAGGCTGGAATGGGTTGCCCAGGGAGGTGGTTGAGTCCCCATGCCTGGAGGTGTTTAAGGCCAAGCTGGATGAGGCTCTGGGCAGCCTGCTCTAGGACAGGGTGTCCCTGCCCATGGCAGAGGGGTTGGAACTAGATTATCCTTGTGGTTCCTTCCAATCCTGACTGATTCTATGAAGTTTGCCCCTCAACAACTTGGGCAACACTTCTGATTCTGTTCTGCTGAAACTACATCTATAAATATACATATCCATGCATGGTACCAGAGTAGAACTTATGGCCTGCATCCCTGCTCTTTCCATACTCTAAAAGTTTCAAGCTGAAGCATGACTGAGAAGCTTTTCAAGATGTTATTACCTTTGACACTTAATAGTTTTCTTCAAGCACCCCGGGTTAGCATTCCCTGCTTACGTCAGCATGCACCTACATCAGCATGGACTGAACATGGAAGTTTTGTTAACTGTATCTTAACTTTCACAGGAATTTTCCTACTGACCAAAAGTTACAAATCAAGTAAGAAACTGTTTCAAATACAGGAGAATGGATGAAAGAGTAAAACTTAAGAAGAGCAGAATTGATTCATCCTGAACCTGATGCTATAGTGAGAAAAATCAAAGCACAAAAGCAAACATGTTCAGCTTTATGATAAATTTGATCACTCTAAGCATTGTGAATCTAGAACCAAGAGCCTCAGAGTGTATCTATAAAGGAAACAGTAGTTCAATAATACATTACCTGAAGATTTTCACATGTTTCTTGACTGTAAGTGAGCCTCTGTATTTCGGTTGGTGAGACAAGATAGAGCGCTTGTCCGTTATTGGTGAAGCAGAATGTTCTGGCTATCCGCATATTGGTCAGTGGCAGGTAATATACATCCAACAATGGCCTTAAACTTGGCAAACTTAGAAAGAATCATAAAAAAAATACATTAACTGTAGTATGATTGTCTACTATTAATTAAATACTAATTTAAACGAACATTTTAAAACATCAATTCAAAATTGAACTGCTTAAAATCAGTTCTATTGATTAAGCATCAGTAGATCATTTTTTCTGCCAGTATTCTGTGTAAGTACCACAAACAAGGCTATCAGTGAGTGCAATTAGAAAATCCCAAACCAGAAGTACTAGATGTTTGAAGGTAACACCTCAGAGGTGAAATGCATCACAGATACAGCTAAAAGCAGGATTTAAATGATACTCTAAGCAGGTAAACCACAGATTCACTTAGTGCATTATTCTGTAATTACTAACAAAGATTTTTGCCAAGAGTGTCTACCAAAGACTTAGAATTAAGCATCCAAGCTCTTCTCTCAGGTTGAAGAGCTTCTAGACTAAATAAGCAAGTCTGAAAGATCTCTCCTCAAGAACACTTTGAAATATGCAGGGGTATTCTTTCAAAGGAGAACAGAATGCAGTAGTTTCAATCTTATGAATCATGTCCACCTCTTTTATCTGAGCACATAGTTCAAGAGGGCAATTATCCTGCTGTAGAGTTTGCTTGCCTTTTATTTTCTGATTGTGCACATACAAACTGCAGTGCTTACTGCATCAAGGTACCAAAGAACAGATGCAGGACACTGAGACTGTAACAATGCTCTTGCTACAAAACACGGATGCCCCTCAAAATAATAACGAATGCAAGTAAGAGGTGACCAAAAAAACCCTTGGCAACTTTTCATAATCCCCCTAATTTACATAAGATGCTAGCTTCAAATCTCCACACAATACATTAAGCAGATTCTGCTGCAGATGCCATCTGCACGGTATTATTGCTAAACTCTGAAAAAGCAGAGTTTAGAAAAAACAGAAGCCAAAAGTAATGAAAAAGGAAGATGTAGATTTGTAAAGGTTAAACTTGCATTTTACAGATTGTGCATTGTCTCTGCAGGAGACTTCATGATGAAGAGAGAGAACTGATGATATGCCTTTGGAGTCAAGTTTTACAGGTAAAAAAGAAACCCATAATATTCTCTTGCAAGTACATCCCTGAGAATGCCACTTCTGTCACACACAAAACTAACATAAGAATACTGCTAAGAACAGCTTAGTAACAGGGAAATGCTCTGCCGACAAATACTGCTAAGAACAACTTAGTAACAGGGAAATGGCTCTGCTGCTGAATACTGTTAAGAATACCTTAGTAATAGGGAAATGCTCTGCTGATGAATACTGCTAGGAACAACTTGGTAACAGAGAAATACCCTGCTGATAAATACTGCTAAGAACAACTTAGTAACAGGGAAATGCTCTGCCGACGAATACTGCTAGGAACAACTTGGTAACAGGGAAATACCCTGCTGATAAATACTGCTAAGAACAACTTAGTAACAGGGAAATGCTCTGCCGACGAATACTGCTAGGAACAACTTGGTAACAGGGAAATACCCTGCTGATAAATACTGCTAAGAACAACTTAGTAACAGGGAAATGGCTCTGCTGCTGAATACTGCTAGGAACAACTTGGTAACAGGGAAATACCCTGCTGATAAATACTGGTAAAAACAACTTAGTAACAGGGAAATGGCTCTGCTGCTGAATACTGCTAAGAACAACTTGGTAACAGGGAAACACCCTGCTGATAAATACTGGTAAAAACAACTTAGTAACAGGGAAATGGCTCTGCTGCTGAATACTGCTAAGAATACCTTAGTAATAGGGAAATGCTCTGCTGATGAATACTGCTAAGAACAACTTGGTAACAGGGAAATGGCTCTGCTGATGAATACTGCTAAGAACAACCTGGTAACAGGGAAATGCTCCTCTGATGAAAGCATAAAACACCCTTACAGCTTTAAGATGAACCAGAACTATAAGAACAGACAAGCATGACATCCATTATAGCATTTTCATAGTATCAAACAAATCTGTAACAGATAAATCCCATCTACATTTATACCAGGAGACAAGAACTGGGCACCCTGGGTATGTTAACAGTGCTCTGACAAAAACATCACATTAAGTCCACTTCCCAGCAGCAACTCATGCTTATGAAATGGAGTTACTCTTTGGGAGCTTGGCTTCCCTATGCAACATAACTCAACATCTATAATATAGCTACCTCTACACAAAGTTAAAGAGAGTTAAAGCAAAATTAATTCTGAGGAAATAAGAGTTTCAATATATGGTACCTAAACACTTCTTAGCATTAAGCATGACTAAAAAAATGTAGGTGCAAGGGTGTAGGTATCTACACTTTAGTGCATGAAAGCATTTGGAATTATTTAACAGAAAAGACATGTTAAAATTATCTAAGTGACATGTGAGTACTTTCACATGTTTGAACTGAAACTCCTCACTTCAGATGATTTTTACTACAACTGCTAGCCTTTAAGACGTGAGCAAGCTACACAAAATGGTGATCTTGAGGCACAAGTGCAAACAACTGGGGAAAAAAAAAGTGTGGGCAGAGCTGTGGTCAAGTACCAGCTGGAGGTCTGACTCAGCAGTTTTATCCATCAGGGTGCAAATTCACATTTGAAACAAACTTTATCAACTCACAGATCTCTATCACACATTTGGAACTAGTTGTTGAACCAGTAGTAGGTTGAGCTGAACTGGTAGACTTTGTAGCGTGGCAAAGGTACAAAGTAATAGGAATGCACAATCACATTTTGCCAGTCCCAAGTGCTAGACATTCATCAACATGGGGTGAAAGTAACTGGGGGAAAGAATGATGTTCTTACAGGAACCCTTTTACCCAACAGAAGACTATTTCTGCTTTCTATATTTAAGTCACTGTCAAACAGGTCTTACCTAAAAGTCATAATATGTCCATTGGCACAGAAACATGCAAGGCAGATACTGTTACTCAATGACACTATGTCTCCACGAAGAACAAAAGAAGTCTCTGTTATGTTTTGCTTATAAATACAGTTCTGGGCTGGCAGTGAGATAATTTTAGCTTGCTTTTCTGAACATATCACTGCATACTGGTTTTCACTGATTTCCTGAGAAGAAGAGGGGGACACTGAGACAGGTCGTCGCTTTTTGGATTTATCTTTGTCATCTTTATCTTCAGGAACGTTGTGTTCTCTCCAAGGTTCATGTGCTGGGGGGACCAAAGAGCCTGTAGTATCCAGAAAAGCCATTCTCAAGATTGCCCCTTTTAGCCTTAGGATGGTTCCTAAGGAAAAAAATAAATTAAACATATTTCTACAACAGTTCTTGTAAATTGTCTTTCAAGCTACAACGAAAAGAAAGCAAGAACAGGGAGCTCTTCTCACTTGCTCCTTGAGGTAGGACAAATGAGGTGTAAGCTGCAGCAAAAGAGGTTCCACCTCAACCCAAGGGGGAAATTCTTTACTGTAAGGGTCACAGAGCACTGGAACAGGCTCCCCAGAGAGGCTGTGGAGTCTCCTTCTCTGGAGACTTTCAAGGCCTGTCTGGATGTGTTCCTCTGTGATCTGTGCTAGGTAGTATTGTCCTGCTCTGGCAGGGAGGTTGCACTTGATGATCTCTTTGGGTCCCTTTCAACCCCTAATATCCTGTGAACTTAGGCATGTCTCTGTGGCAAAACAAATGCACCAAAACCTCTGGATATATACCTAAAAGGGAAAGCCCAGCACATGCAATAGCACACACATTCAAAAACATGCTCAAGGGTGAAGTGTGTGCACACTGCTATTAAATTCAACAAAACCTCAGGATTTGGATTCAGCAAGTCAAGATGGAATAAACATTTGTAGCCAAGCTCAGCATCACAAATGGTATCTTCTTGCATTCTTTTCCTGTGTTTAGTTTTGAGTCCTTCATTACAAGAAGGGCACAGAGAGAGTGATTTGCCATTGGAATAGGCTGCCTGGGGAGGTGGTGGAGTCACACTAAATGGGACATTTAGTGCCATGGTCTAGTTGACTGGCTAGGGCTGGGTGCTAGGCTGGACTGGATGAGCTTGGAGGTCTCTTCCAACCTGGCTGCTTCTGTGAGTTGCTGAAACAAGCATACAGTAGATCAATAAAGCTGGTGAGAACAAGCCTTAGGAGGAGCAGCTTAGGAAACTGGGATTTAGTCTGGAGGAAAGGAGACTGAGAGGAGACCTCACTGCTCTCTACAACTACCTAAAAAGTAACCTCTCCCAGCAATCCAAAGGGATATTTTTATCACTAAAACTTAAAGGTAATTGCTCAATATACAACCCTTAATTTCTACTCCCTTTTAATGATTCAGGAAAATTAAGTTTATTACCTCGTGACTAAAAAACCTAAGGCATCATCTGAGATACTTCTCCTCTTTCATCTCTGTTTAATGACTGTCAGGTGCTACACTAAGGTTAGCAAACATGGGGTTCTCAGCAGGTAGACATTAGAGTAGTGCTTTTATATTACATGAGATAATACTTTCAACTTTGCAAGTTTAAAACCCTAGTCATCACAGAATCAGTCAGGGTTGGAAGGGACCACAAGGATCATAGGAGCACAGGATGTTAGGGGTTGGAAGAGACCTAATGAGGTCATAGAGTCCAACCCCCCTGCCAGAGCAGGACCACACAATCTAACACAGACAACAGAGGAACACATCCAGACAGGCCTTGAAAGGCTCCAGAGAAGAAGACTCCACTACCTCCCTGCAGAGCCTGTGCCAGTGCTCTGTGACCCTCACAGTCAAGAAGTTCCCCCTTGAGTTGAGGTGGAACCTCCTGTGCTGCAGCTTACACCCAACTGAAATGACTGATTTCAGACAAGGCAGACCTATCAGCTTCTAAGCGCTCCCTTCTACGAAACAAATCCAGTTGGTAACTCTTCTTGCTTTGAGGAAGAGTCTAAACAAACTCTTGAAGTGCAAACATTTATTTCAAGGAACTGCCTTTTTAAAAGAGCTCAGATCTCTCCCACTGTTACAGCTCCAGTGCAGCAGCTCAGCTATACTGTTTATATTACCCTAACTGAGCATTATTTTTGCTAACTGCTGAAGTTCTGTCTGTCCTATCCCAGGGAGCAGTGAGCAGAGCCTGTCCCCCCACTCCTGCCCAGCCCTCAGATACTTAGAAACATTTATCAAATCCTCTCGAAGTCTTCTCTTCTCCAGACTAAAAAGCCCCAGGTCCAGCAGCCTCTCATCATAACCCATGTCCTCCAGTCCCCTCATCATCCTCGTAGCTCTCTGATGGACCCTCTCCAGCAAATCCCTGTCCCTCTTAAACTGAGGAGGCTCAAACTGAACACAGGTCTCACCAGGGCAGAGTAGAGAGGGAGGAGAACCTCACTTGATCTGCTGGATACACTCCTCCTAATACACCCCAGGATCCCATTGGCCTTCTTGGCCACAGGGGCACACTGCTGTGCCATGGTTAACTTGTTATTCAGTTCCAACCCCCCTGCCACAGGCAGGGCCACCCGACCCTAGAGCAAGCTGCCCACAGCCTCATCCAGCCTGGCCTTAAACACCTCCAGCCATGGGGCCTCAGCCACCTCCCTGGGCAACCCAGTCCAGGCTCTCACCACTCTCATGAGGTAAGCAATCAGGATTATTAACCTTAGGAACTGGATCAATGGAGTAAATATTAATTTTTAATTAACAACTGAGAAAAGGTTTCTCTTAAGAAAGAAAACACCCAGAGAACACCACCACCACCAATGCTGCAGTATGCTTTAGCTTGCCTGCTTTATACATACCACTGGGAGAAACAATTACTGGCTGAAGGAGTCTTTGCTCTCCTGCTGGGGGCAGATTCAGTACGATGACGAGCACTGTACCCAGCGTGGTGCCGACCCACAGGCAGGGGGAAGGTGAAGTATCAGCCTTCCTTGTGAACGTCTCACAGAAATGAAGAGCTGAGATGGCCTCTCGGGACTCCTTGTCGATGCTGGTCACACTAGAACTGCGGGACCGGCTGAAAGAGTTGTCTTTCACATCTGAAAAGAAGGCAGCATTCGTTAAACAGAAGGCAAAAAAACCCCACATGGATTAAGAGAACTCAGATTCCCCCCCCCCAAACGGCCCCTTTAATGTACAGGTACTAATTACCATCCTATTGATTAGCACTCCTGTATTCTTCCTTAGCCATATTTCCTTCTGGCCCAGTTTTCATCATTGTATCCTGAACAGAGACTGCTGCTATTAGGGCATTGTTGCAAGCAACTGTTAGGCCCTTTTCTGTCTTCTTCAGAGAGCTTAACAGCCATTGTCCAACAAAACTCAGAGTGACAAGCTGCACTGCCAATGAATTCTCTGATCAGCTTAAACAATACTGGCTTCTGTGGAACGTGGTTTAACAGCCTTAGGAAGAGGCAACTACCTTACTTTAGGAACTACAGTGCCACCCAGACAGCATGGCAATGCACAGCCTGCAACAACTCACAATCATGCTGGCCCACTTCATGAGACTGTATGGTCTGAGAGGATAGCTGCACACTACCTACACCCAGACTTTAGCAAGAGAAACACCACATGCCCCAGAACTGGAACGCAAAGGTGAAGATTTCTGTTTTGAACAATGCAGGGCAGGGCCAGCAGTGGCACTAACACTTACCAGGACATCTTGCTGACTGCTTAGCAAGTCAGGTTCTCAAAGCAGAGAATGAACAAAACCTCTAATCAGTAAAAATGCTGCTCCACCCTAGCTGTGTGCTGTCAGTATGTGAGGTAATGCTTAACACATAAGCATCTCTCAACTTAGCTGTGTGCTCATGAGTTCATACTTCACTGGAAATCATCATTCCTAAAGTTGAGCACTGTGCTAGTTTGAAGCTAGATACGGTGTTTTGGTGAGAAGAACTAGATTACAGGCTGTGAAAGGGAAACAAGGGTGATGTCTACTTCACTCATAGGCTTGCTGAGAGGTATAAAAACAAGAATCCAAACATAGATAAGGCACTGCTTCTTGGGGCATTGCCTGAGCTGCACTTCTCCCTAGCCTCACTGCCATTTCTCTGATGAATCTACTCTGCTTCCTAACCTCCTGGCTGAACCTCCATTCTTCCTTGGGACTGGGGTAAGGTTGAGAGGGGTGGGAGAAGGTGGAAAGGCAGTTGAGAGCCCCTCCTGGGGACTCAGGTTTCTGGGAGGGCTGCTGTGTTTCTGCATTACCTTTTATCTTCTATATCTCTGTCTATAACTGTATACACTGTAAATATCTGCTTGTATATTGTGCTAGCTGTAAATATAAGCTTCATTCAAATTTCCAGAGCTGGCTGAGTCTAGTCTGGGCAATTTCAAAGTGTGGGGGGCGAGGAACACCCAAACCATCACAAGTAGAATGATAATCCCTACCAGTAAGAGTTTGAGAGAAGTTATATCATGACTCAAAAAGGAAAAAAAAAGGATTTGGATCTTTGTACAGAGATGCAATTGGGATCTTTGAAACAGGACTAAGAGCTAAAGAGCTCTACAAAGCATCAGGATGCCAACTTTGACAAATCACTGTAAACATTTCTAAAAAGAATACCTAACATGCATCTGAAAATGGGCTGCAGCAGGAGAAGTGTGGCCAGCAGGGCAAGAGAGGTGATTCTCCCCTTCTACTCCACTCTGCTGAGACCCCACCTGGAGTACTGCATCCAGTTCTGGAGCTCCTATTACAGGAGGGATGTGGAGATGCTGGAGTGTGTCCAAAGAAGGGCCAGGAGGATGCTCAGAGGGCTGCAGCAGCTCTGCTGTGAGGACAGACTGAAAGAGCTGGGGTTGTGCAGTCTGGAGGAGGCTCCCAGGTGACCTTCTTGTGGCCTTCCAGGATCTGAAAGGGGCCTATAAAAACCTGGGGAGGGACTTTTCAGGACATCAGGGAGTGACAGGACTGGGGGGAATGGAGCAAAGTTGGAGGTGGGGAGGTTCAGAGCAGACATGAGGAGGAAGTTGTTGAGCATTGGAGTGGTGAGAGGCTGGACTGGGTTGCCCAGGGAGATGGTTGAGTCCCCATGGCTGGAGGTATTTAAGGCCAGGCTGGATGAAGCTGTGGCCAGGCTGATCTAGTGTAGGGTGTCCCTGCCCATGACAGGGAGGCTGGAACTAGATGATCCTTGTGATCCCTTCCAACCCTGACTGATTCTATGAAAAGCACACAAACTAGATTAGAACTGACTAAACACAGACAACTACTCAGCACAAACACTCCATCTCAGTCCATACTTGTCTCATTCTAATAAAGGCAGAGAAATTATTGTTCTGATAAATTTTAACTAAGTCAAATGCAAAACATGGATTATAGAAAGAAACCAAAAGGCAACCACTCAGATGTTGACATTCTAAGTTTTCACACTAAAAAGAAAAGACAGATCCAGAGTAAAACAGTGAAAATAATTATTTGTTCTTATAATTCCTCTAATGACCACAACCTCTTCAGATGCTTGAATATATACTAGCTTCATGTCTTCACAACTCTAACATGGATTAATCAGTCTGAACAGGCCTATGCTAAATGCAGTAAAATTAAATGTGCTCACTGAATTCTTGATTTGAAGAATTCTACAAATTCCAGAATTATTAGCATAGACAGAGGGGGAAAAAATCCCATACAAAAGAACTTGCTAGACACTATGAGTATTGTGGAGAGTGGACAAATAGTCCAGAAGAGAAATGAGGGTAAAGAATTTAAATGCTTTGGTGCATATTACACCACCTGAATTCAAGGAAGAATTTGTGGTTTAATGGATTAGCTTCAGATGAAGAGGAAGAAACAAGAGTGTGATGAGCCACTACACTACTTCATCAGAAGGATGAAGCTCTTATGAGCAGTTAAACCACAGGACAACCTAATGGCAACGATACCTTAACCATCTGGATGACAACACTGAAAGGCAGGGGTACAATGCAGTGGAGAGTATTTTCAAGATGCTTCTGGGTTTGGAAGTGGTGGATAAATAGAGAACATACTTTAGATTTTGTTTTGGCTGTTCAGGGAGGTTAAAGATCTAAAGACAGAGAGGTAATTTGAATGAACAACCATGGACCAGTAGATTTCAAGAAGACATGAAAATTATAGGGATAAGGAACTTGGGAGAGTACGTCTGCTAGAGCCAGCAGCTATGGTCACATAACTGACAAAATAATGCAAGCCAGCAGACAGTTTCCAAAGAACATTATGCAAAAGTTATCCTGCTAGTAGAAAAGGTAGAAGTAAACCAAAGCAAACAAGATTACGTTTGCCTAAGGAAATTCTTTACAGACCTGAAAACCTAGGAGAACTTTGCATAGAACAAAATAAGGCATCTAAGTGTGAGCATCCACACCTGCAAAGTGAGGCAAAACCAGTCAAAGGCTATTCTAATGCAGAACGTACAAAGTAGTTGGAGTATACCAGAAATGAGATGAAAAAAAAAACAATTAGATCTCATTATTTCAGTAGAAAGAACTGTAAACACTACACAGAAAATGCTGAAACTCTTTCAGCTTGGAAAGCACTGGAAGAATTTCAGCTCTCTCTTCTCTCCAGTCTTCATTAAAAAAAACCAGAACACTTTTAAGTACTTAATACTTTCAAAGATTAGGAGTGAAAAAAATGGAGTAAAGAACTAGGAGTAAAATAAGAGTAAAATTAGAACGACTTGAAAAGCATTGAAGCAGAAATGCATTCCAGTTTGCAAAGCATGACAAACCTTTCTCTAAACTAAAACCCTCCCCAAACCATTAGTAAATATCCTAAGGAGGAACAGGAACAGACTGAAAAGATAAATCAAACTTCTCTGCATTTTGTGCCAACAAGAGCAAAGTTAAATCGAACTGGTTCTCAGTATAAGAGTTTTAGAAAGAGGAGGAAAAACACCAAGGGCAGCGATTAGCAGAAACAACCCTGGTTTTACACAGCATAAGCTTAAAAAAGGAGGAAGTGAATTTTGTAAGAATTAAGACTTAATGAAGAAAATTTGCCCAACTGCAGATGAGAGCCATCACAGCAGCCTGCAACAGCATACAAGACAGCTAACAAGAGAGGGGGAATTTGCTACTTCTGCTCACTTTGGAGAGGACAAGAAAACAAAGTGAGATGCAAACAAGGGAGATGAATTAGCTAACAGGACATTTTCTAACTGACCAGAAAATGCTGCAACTTTGTTTTGGATTTGTCTCAAAAGTTGCTTATTGAACGCTTGTAAATAGAGAGGTCAAATTGTCAGACACCTGTATCCTTGCCATGGCAATGGCAAAAGGATCTCTGAGTGCTCCTGCCAACCTCACATTTGGTGAGGCTGGGGCAAGCTGTAACTGTAGGTGAGAGTAATCCAGCAGTTTCAGGCTATCTTGCCCTGCTGGCAGCAGTTGTGAACTCTTCAGCTGCCAGTCTGATCCCAGTCTGTCTTCTGCTGGGATTGTGGCAGCCACTCTGCTGCAGGAGGGGGATCAGTCTGTGGTGGGCAGAAGACAGCTTTCACATTTAGGCTGACTCTACTGCTACAAGGCTACAGCTGCCATCATCATCTTCAGAGAACAAGAGAGGGGAGCTAGGTCTGATGCACGAGCTGACAGTCAAAGCACTAAAAACTCAACAGATCTACTCACTTTCAGCCATTACAGACTTCACAACTGAACTGCTTCAGATGTAAAAGTAACTGTGCTTTTTGAAGCCAAATGAAGCTTTCAGACTGCTCATCCATCCAAAGAGCTGTATGCAGTTTTCATGGAGAGAACACTGTCACAAGACAGTACTTATAAATCTATGCCCAACTATTTGTTGACTGAACCTCAACAGATCCCAATTATCCTTAAAATATTTCATTTTGTCAATTTAAAAAGCATCAGATGGTTCTCAACATGTAGCAATTCTCCTTACATTACCTGTTTAGTCATGTTTTTGCTATTACATTATTGCACATCAAGTAAGTGGCAGATGCCTCAAGTGTGATAAGCCACGTACTAAACTTGCAGGCTTACCTTATGATGACAGCAATGACATTTTGTGCCTGGGAGCCCCCAGAAAGAGTGGAATTAAGATTTTAATTCTATGCTTCACATAGACACAAAAAAAAAGTCATGATAGGTTATGTAATGTAAGACTTTAATGTACTCAACATTCTTCTAAACAGTTTTAGTAAAAATAAAATCAACTATGTAAACTTACCTAAATCAGGCTTTAACTCAGTTGGCAAACTTAGCTTCCTGGACATCTTTGCTGAAAAGTGAAGTATATCTTTTTTTTAAACAGAATAAACATGACTCTGCTGGCCCTTATTGGCTTCTTTCCCAATACTTAATACATCATCACTGATCGTATTAACTGAAGCACTTAACAGGATTTCTATGAAGCTTCCCAAAGGAAGAGATGCAAAGTGAAAACATGCAAGATACCCAAATCCACAAATACAGCATTTTTTGACTTGTGCCAAGCTTTGTTTCTCTTCAGGCTTCAGGTAGAATTAGATGGATTGAATCAATCTTACTTTGGTTCAACCTTAAGTTTTATTTCCTTGAATGAGGGAGCAGAATACACTCCTGGCTGTTGCAAGAACATGCACTGAAATCTATAGAGAAGTTATCATCCCAGCCCCTCTTCTACCCTGCTTTCTAAGCAATCATGAAATACTTAAAATAGAGAAGATGGACTTTTAATTACTCTAAAACATTAATGCATGTGTCTAAAAAGCAATAATGCGATGCAATCTGCAGCCTCGGAAGAATGAGAACACTACAGAGACCAATTATTCAATCAGCAGCACAGAAACACCTGCAACACTGTCACACAAAATGTAGTCTACTCACGATAATATTGTTGAAGTGAAAAACAGAACTTGAATTCACCCCTGACATAGAAAAACCTCTTTGTAGGAATGGAAATCTTGCACTGCACTTAAAATGCAGGACAAAACTAACCTAGTGCTGCTATAATAGAAATCACTAATACAGTAGTAGCCATACTTCCCTCCTCTTCTTTTTTTCAACAGCTACTGGAGAAGGAGTAAGTTTTGCTGTAGTGTCACTGGTAGAGCAGAGCTACATTCTGAATTTATTTCTCAGCCACATACTTGAATTTTGATATATCATTTAATTCTTCACTATCTTTTAAGGGCAACAATTCTCTCCTTAAAGCAGATGTTGAGAATAGCCTCATCATTCTAGCAGTAACCTGTAACATATACCAGCCATAAAGCAACCTCTGATTCTCAGGTAAAAATGGAGTTAACTCATTCTAATTATCATTTTAACAGATGTAATTCCATTTTCTATGTATTCTGAAGGCCTGCTTTTGATTTGAAGTTACTTACACTCCTTCAACAACTAAAATACTTGACTACATCATCTATTACGCTCATCAATAGTGCAAATGGTAGTTATCTGAATAGCTGAACACTTTTATTCCCATCAGACATGATAAAAAATTGAGTACAGAACTCCAGAAATAATCTTCTCATTTCCTTCAGGAGTCAGTGTTAGAAAGTATGTGCTGTTGGAACAAACCAGAAACTGCATGCTCTGAGATTGAAACAATAGGCACTTATTTTAGTGCAGGCTGAAGCTGAGAAAGCTTCTCCAATTACCTATTTTCTACCCTCATCCTTCCATTGACACAGGTAGTATCTGCTTGGCTTAATGATGAGGCCAAAGCCCATCTAAACTAAGCTTCTGCCCAGAGATGTTTTCTACAAGATCAACTCCTGCTTTAGATCAGAGCTCATCTATACAAACAGAAAACCATCGTGCAAAACATCTCTAGGAGTCTTTTTACTGCCAGCCTGTATTTATGATCAGCTGGAAAAGACTTTATCAGTAATTATGATTTACAACACTTTTGTCAGACATGTAAAGCATATGAGTGAAGATACAAAAGCTCAAGTAAGCACACAGAAAATAATTTGAGGTGGTTTTGCCTTTTCAGAGCTTTCACTCTCTGTGAATCTCAGCAGTGCTTAACTTAGCTTGAAGACAGGTGACAGTGGTCAACTATTAGTTTTTCAGAGGTTTTTAAAGACAGTTTTAACAAGCTGAAAAATAATGACCAAAAAAACCCAGACCAGTGAACAGATAATAATTACACACAAGTGCAATAGGTTCTAAGTGTCAATCCACAGCTCAAGTCCTTAGAAAAAGGCCAGCTGTGTGGTTGAGAAGGTAAACTCAATTTGTCAGATACCATTTTGTATGAACACTGACCTATGTCTCATTAGTAGGACAAAGGGATACAAGAATGGCTAAAAAGGATGCCATTGCTAGAGGTTGTGAATTCCTGTGCTGTGCCAAACCCAAAACCATTCCAAACCACACACTGGTGTGTCAAAAGCCTCAATGCAAATGTAAACAGCAAAGAAGAACCTATTTAAGTGCAGTAGTGCCATCTTGTGTTTAAAGAATAAAACCTTTAAAGATGCAATGAGAAAACAGGAATATTTCACCAGCTAAGAAATTCTTAACTAACTTTACTTTAACAAATGACAAAACAAACCAACAAAAACCCCCCACCCCCAAACCACAAAACTAAAATGAACATCTGCTTGTATTCTGGTCAGTGATTTACCATAGTTTTGGAGGACTGCTTTGCTATGCCTCAGATGAAAACCAGCAACATGCCAGACAAGATTCAAAGCAGAGAAAACAAAAAAGAATGGATGGAGATCCTTCAGGAGTGCTCAGTGCCACGCTTTTCACTCCAGTTGCACAACAGGGGAAAGCTGATGTTGAGTGGTCATGCCAGATGGGATTGACCTCAAGTAGGAGTTGTCATAGCAGAGTTTAATATCTCTCTTGGAGGTAATTGCTGCAACAGTTACAACCAAGACTACCCCCTCTGCAGGTGGTGCAAGACAGCACTTTGGGGAGTTGATTTGCTCCTTCTTGCACACTGCTGTTCAAGCCAACAAAGCACTTAGTACCATGGTCCAGTCGATTGGACAGGGCTGGGTGATAGTACCATGGTCCAGTCGATTGGACAGGGCTGGGTGATAGGTTGGACTGGCTGAGCTTGGAGGTCTCTTCCAACCTGGTTGATTCTGTGACAAGAGGGAATGGTTTTATGCTGAGGGAGAGTAGGTTTAGGCTGGGTCTTAGGAAGAATTTCTTCAGTATGAGGGCAGTGGGACTCTGGAATATGTTATCCAGTGAGGCTGTAGATGTCTTCTCCCTAGGGATGTTTAAGGCCAGGCTGGATGAGGCCCTGAGCAGCTGAGAGTAGTGAAGGCCTTTGAGTAAATGGTATTTTGCATGCTTCTTCGAGAAACTGACATTATAATACCTCTTAACTTGTGGCCTGATTTGTAGAGGCTGAGGGAGCTGGGGTTGTTTAGCCTGGAGAAGAGGAGGCTCAGGGGGGACCACACTGCTGTCTACAACTACCTGAAGGGAGGCTGTAGCCAGGTGGGGTTGGTCTCTTCTGCCAGGCAAGCAGCAACAGAACAAGGGGACACAGTCTCAAGTTGTGCTGGGGGAAGTATAGACTGGATGTTAGGAGGAAGTTGTTGTCAGAGAGAGTGATTGGCATTGGAATGGGCTGCCCAGGGAGGTGGAGTCACTGTCCCCAGAGGTGTTCAAGCAAAGCCTGGATGAGGCACTTAGTGCCATGGTCCGGTTGATTGGACAGGCCTGGGTGCTAGATTGGACTGGATGATCTTGGAGGTCTCTTCCAACCCGGTTGATTCTATGACTCTATGATACACTTAAATCCTATTTTATATATCTAAATCTGCCTACATAGAGATAGATGACAGACATATCTTCATACCACACAACTGACTGAAGTATGACTGAAATACCTTTTTTCCTCCACTGAGGTTGGATCACAACACCTTTCTATAATAATGACATGGCCTTTGAAATTCAGTACTTCCTATCAATTGTTCCTCTAAGTTCACCTCCATTTGGAACACTTCTCTTGTAATTCACAGCACACTATTTAATGTTAACCATTCCTAAGAGTAATTCACAGCACACTATTTAATGTTAACCATTCCTAAGAGAAATGGTTGCTTTTAATAATGGGTACAGTGATTTTGATCGTTGCTAGAAATGATCAGAAGTACCTCCAAGGTAACTGGAATTTTTCAAAGTTCACCTCTGATGCAAATGAAAGGGAAACGTGAGCCCAGAGCAACATATTTACAACACACCTTCAATTTGAGTTGCTACCCATTCCTTAGCATGGCACATTCAGAACCCAGTATTCAGGAAAAAAGCAGAAGACTAACTGATCTTAACAGTGTACACAACAATCTTAAGTGTTAGTACATGAAGCATTTGCATTTAGTTTGATTCATGCTAGTGTTACAGTCTTATGTACTCAGCACTGGTCAGGCCACACCTTGAGTACTGTGTCCCGTTCTGGGCTCATCAATTCAAGAGAGATATTGAGGTGCTGGAAGGTGTCCAGAAAAGGGAGACAAAGCTGGTGAGGGGCCTGGAACTCAAACCCTATGAGGAGAGACTGAAGGAGCTGGGGTTGTTTAGCCTGGAGAAGAGGAGGCTCAGGGCAGACCTCATTGCTGTCTACAACTACCTGAAGGGACATTGTAGCCAGGTGGGGTTGGTCTCTTCTGCCAGGCAACCAGCAATAGAACAAGGGGACACAGTCTCAAGTTGTGCCGGGGGAGGTCTAGGCTGGCTGTTAGGAGGAAGTTGTTGGCAGAGAGAGTGATTGGCATTGGAATGGGCTGCCCAGGGAGGTGGTGGAGGCACTGTCCCTGAAGGTGTTGAAGAAAAGACTGGATGAGACACTTAGAGCCATGGTCTGGTTGACTGGATAGGGCTGGGTGCTAGGTTGGACTGGATGATCTTGGAGGTCTCTTCCAACCTGGCTAATTCTATGATTCTATGTGGCTTTTGATCCTTTAACAAAGCAAGAACCTTTGATACTGACGCTAACGAAAGACTGCAGAAATGAAGATGTCTCTGCATCAGTTTCAACGAAGTGATTAGAGAAGGCTTCACATTTCTAACTGCACATGTATTAGACAGGTCTTCTCATCTACATTACAGCTACTTCTCATTTTGCAAGCAGCATTCCTTTACTTACTGTTCCCACGTGACAAAAAACACAGGAGTGATATTAATAGCCACTGAAGTTAGCAACCTAAGTAATTCTTGTTCTGTTTCACAACCCTTTTGACAAGTTATATTTCACACATTGACAAAGAATGAAGTTCCATTAAGAAGTTAATCACAACAAATTCTTAGTCCATTCATATTCAGATTAAGACAATGGTATGTAAAAATCATACAACTCTTAACGCCGAGGAAGAGATGCTTTGTTCACGTGGAAGAGCCTAGAACCTAAGTTCAGAAAGAGGCATGCAGAGCAAACATGGCAGTAAAAAAAACCAAAATACCAAAACAAAAACATTCAGTGTGAGGCATTGGACCACTTGAAACTAACAGAATGCAGATGAAATAATTTTTTTAAGCTTAAAATTAACTGCAAGTTTCACAAAGCACAGTGTGAGCTGACTGGGAAATGCTCATGGATTACCTATGGAATGCATCGTTGTCTCAATGAAGTCTGTATTTCACTTACACACTGAAGAACACATTACTTGTAAAGAATTGTTTTGCTTTTTCACTTATGTAAAACACTCACAATACTTTCAGTTGAAAGGCTTAAAGCTGAAACAAATGTCATGAGTTTTACAGAACTGTCCTTAGCATGTTTGTTTAAAACCACAACATTACCCTTTGAAGAACAGTCACACTCAAACCTACTATGTTCACTGCACAAAATAGGCTGTCTGAAGTTTAGAAGGGACTGCTTTGGCCTGAGAGGGAAACGTTACCTTACCAACAGCCATTGATATAACACACACGAGATTAAGTGCTATTTTTCCTTTAGAAGGGCTGCACACAAGTTTCTGGGTAGGCTGAATTTCCTTGACGAGGACATATTCATCAATACTCATGGAAATGATAGTTATTTGTTTGAGTTACAGGTGAACTGACATAATACACTAACAGCAGCCACTGTCTCAGAACTCATTTCCCTAACGCTTCTGTCAGCGCTGCAAGGAGGGCTCAGAGTACCGAGCAAAGGGTGGTCTCTTGCTATTCCCCGTTATGTACCTCAGACTCCAAGGATAACTTCATTACACTCATTTCTCTCACTGAATTCTGAAAGATCCATGTTCTCAGTTACTGAATTTCAATGAAAGGGATTAGTAGTCTAGGAAAAAGACAAAACTGCAACACAGTAAAGCCAAAGGAGACTACAGGAAAAGCAATCTCCCTTCGAGGTCTTAACCAATTGTTTCATACAACCTATGAAATCATTGGTTAGCATGCAAGCAGTTTTACCAGAGAAAGTGGTTTGAACTTTTTGGTATGACAAGACAGGTAACATCAAATCCTTCTGCAGTGATATGCTAGCATGCAAAATGGAAACAAAATGAACCATTAACACAAGGAATCCAAAAAGAAACAGGTCCTTGCCCAAAATTCAATCATTTGGGCCTTTCACCTTCCTTTATTAAATGACCCAGCTGTCAGAAGTAGAATTAATTTCCATTCCGATCATAAAAGGGTTCAATCTGCCTGCATACAACATATTCCAAGGCCAAACTGTTAAGACACAAGCCAAGCTTAGAAGGTGTTGTGTCACTGTTGGATGCAGCAAAGTAAATGCAGTTCTTTAACGGTAATGGGGTATCCACAGTATACACATGTGTGTGTATATACATACATGTGTATGACCAGGTCCTCTTCCAGATGATTAAGAAATTATCCTTCCCCTATCTTGATCCCATGGCTACAAATGCAACACAAAGAAACTGCACCAGCCACCTGTTCTCAAAGAGAGCATACTTTTGTGAAGTGGAATAATGTTGTGACTTGCATAGACTGAACTCTTAGTACAGATTAGAATTTCACCCATCCAGAAAAAAAGAAGTGCAACTGCAAAATCAGAGAACTTAGAACACCAATATTTTTGATTAAAAAAAAATTAAGTGTTGCCCAGTGCATTGAGTAGAGAAGCAGCCCAAGGAATGACCAATTAGCACAAAGAATAAAACAATTAATCACTTAATGCATAGACATTTGCATTGTACTTCATTAATTTGCTGCTGTGTTAGTGCTGCATAGAGTAAGGCACTGGATTAAGAACAAAGCAGAATTTGTTCTAATTCCTACCTATGTCATTGGCTACCATCTTGGAAAATTTTCTGCTTGTGGTCTTCACTGTAAATAATATTTTAATATAAAGGATCAATCTAAGCGCATTAAAAACTGAACCGAAGAGAAAAAAAGACTGTAGAAAATAAAAAAAAAATACTGTACCCTTTTCTATAAAATTATTCATTTTTTGATCATCATCAGAATTGTTTGGTGAACCAGAACCTATGAGTGAAGACAGAATGACAAGGATATACACACAGTATTTTGGACACAGACCCCATGCATTAACACAAGCTCCGCGTTTAAGGATGATACAATGATGTGTTAAACCACCAAATACTGATAATCTTTATCTAGCACACCTACTTATTTGGGTATGACAAGAACTCTACCATACTGAGATTAACCACACCAACTATACTCTTAAGTACTGTTGAGCAATACAGTAATTTTATAAACTGTTTCCCTCCCTGGAAAAAAAACCCCAGTATTTACACTGAATAATGATACTGCCGTTCTAACCATGGTGCCTGACACAAGTATTAACCTAAATGATGATTCACAGAACACTGGCATAACAATAAACAGCAGTGGTAAAACTGTAGGATACTCTTCTAACTGGTATTGTCAGGTAGTCCCTTTCACAGTCCTCTCAACTGTATAACCACCCACTGAGGGAGTCCAATGGAAGTATTTTCCACTTCACTTGCACACTGGCAAGTGGAAGAGATGGAAGACTTTGACAGATGCAGAATTGACTCCAAGGAGCAGCTGGTGCCTTTTACAGATCATACTTCAACATTCAAAGCCAATAACACACTCAATTGCCAATCCCATCCTCCAATCTTACTGCTAGTAACAAGCAAGTTTTGGCACTGGGCTATTTATCATCGTAACCTGAAAAAAACCCAAACATGTCCTTCTGCATCTCAAGCTCATGACTGCAGTGCAGTTGATTTCTCAAAAATACTCTCTCTCACTTCTCTGCAGACTGAATGCCATTTCCAGCTTCCTTCCAGTCTTGTGCTCTTGCCCAGGAATGATATCAAACTTAAACCAAACCTAAGGAACTGCAGGTCTTCTCTATTCAGAGATCTGACCAAATGAGTTCCCTGCCAAGGAGGTGTTTCCCTCCAAGTACTTTCCTCAAAGGAAACTGGAGAAGGTGAGAGGACAGAAGTGAGGGAAGCAAAGCCAGCCCAACCTTGCTGCTTCAAGACTGTTTCACACTGGAATGCAACAGTGGCTTCATCATCTTTTGTCCATTCACTGTTTTGGGTACTTCACACTTACTTCTCTTCAATATTTTGTGTTGTATGATATACTCAGTTTTCCAAACTCTAATAAGAGTTAACTTCAAAACAATCTGTCAACTGAAGAGTCAACTCACAGATTAGAGACTGATTTCTACCTCTGCAGAATTAGGAACCTTGCCCTAGTGCTGTTTTCCTCCAGGACATTTGAATCCATCTACTCTAAGATGCCTTCTTATCTTGATCATCTTAAAGGGAGGGGAAGCAGATTGTTGAATTTAGGATTTTTCCATATCAAATTTGAATTTCACCTTTGGGTTTGCTTTCATTGCACTGAAAAGGTAAACTGAGTTTTGCTCCACCTCCAAATTATGAAAGAAATCCTTTCATTCAAGTTCAGTAATGTTTTTAGGTTTAGTGGTAACATAACTGCTTTTGGTTGGCATTTGAGCGATGCTGGAGCAGGGGGAAACAAAAAATATAGACTAAGGGTTACAACTCATTAGCTGTGTACACTTAACAGCAGTAGAATCATAGAATCAACCAGGGAAGAGAGCTCCAAGATCATCCAGTCCAACCTATCATCCAGCCCTATCCAGTCAACCAGACCATGGTACCAAATGCCTCATCCAGTCTCCTCCTGCACATCTCCAGGGACAGCAACTCCACCACCTCATTGCATCTCAGCCTTTTGGCTAAGGTCCAGTGTAGCGCAGTGTGTGTAGTACATCAGAATCCAGAGGTAGCCTGGACTTTTTAGGCTCTCAGAGAGTGACAGGACTGGGGGGAATGGAGCAAAGCTGGAGGTGGGGAGATTCAGACTGGATACAAAGAGGAAGTTGTTGAGCATGAGAGTGGTGAGAGCCTGGAAGGGGTTTGCCCAGGGAGGTGGTTAGAGGCCCCATGGCTGGAGGCGTTTAAGGCCAGGCTGTGGGCAGCCTGCTCTAGGGTAGGGTGACCCTGCCCACGGCAGGGGGGTTGGAACTGGCTGATTCTTGTGGTCCCTTCCAACCCTGACTGATTCTATGACTTTGAATCTGACTCAAATACCTTAGTAAGAATTACAGTTCTCCTCACTTGATAGAGAAAGTGATTTAGCACAGCTGCAGCACCACGCAGCAAGATGCTCACAGACATTGGTGTGGATACTTCAAAATTCAACAGAAAAGATACACTTTATTCTAAACACCACACAAAAGCACCTGCACTAAAAACCAAAAGTATCAAGCTGTCAACTCCAGTAGGTCAGTACTTCATGTTACACAGGATGTCATGAAAGTTAAGACTTTAACATTTCCAGTCAAATGTTAATTATAAATCAATTAAACTGACTCTAATAAAGGCCTAACAAGACCAGAAAATGATATTGACCAATATAAATTTGCAGAATTGAAAAATGAGCATCAAAAGGCAGCAGTTGGCAAATCAAAAATCGTGGTAAAATTTCTACTAGAGCTACAAACAGTATATTTTGGGTTTGTGTGCTGGTTTGAAGCAGGGTAGAAAGTTTTGGTGAGAAAAAGTAGATCATAGGCTATGAAAAGAAAATAATGGTGATGTCTACTCCCCTCACAGTCTCGCTGAGATGTATGGGAACAAGAAGGGTAAACATTAGATAACACTCTCACCATTTTTGCTGCACTCTCTGGCTGGGCTCTAGCTGAGCTGCATCTCCCTAACCTCACCTTCCACTCACCTTTGCTTCTTAACCTCTTGGCTGAACCTCCATTCTTCCTTAGGACTGGGGTAAGGTTGAGAGGGGCAGGGGGAAGGTGCAGGGGTGGTTGAGAGCCCCTCCTGGGGACTCAGGTTTCTGGGAGGGGAGTTGTGTTTCTGTATTACTTTTACCTTGTCTATTTCTGTCTATAAGTGTATAGACTGTAAATATCTGCTTATATATTGTGCCAGCTGTAAATAAATAGCTTCATTTATATTCCCAGAGCCCGACTGAGTCTAGCTGGGCATTTCTAAAAGTGTAGGAGGGCAGGGTACACCCAAACCATCACAGTTTGTTAGGTTTTCAACTTGGTCTTGAAAGGCAGAGGTTATGAAAAAGAAAAGGAATCTATCTTGAATTTCCTGTGCTGATGACCATTTGGCACTGCACTGCAAAGAATACACATACTACCTCAGGTACTTCTGCAAGCCTCCAATGTTGTCATCCCAGCATAGCTCTGAATGAAGCACTGACTTAGGGAGTTTTATTAGGAGTAACAGTGAGGCCAAGTGACAAATTATTACCTACAGGCACGACATATTAATCTTAAACATTATATATTGATGTGCACTATTGAGTAATAAAATGGCTATAGCCTCAACCAGCCAATATTAATCAAACTACTAAGTGACATATTGTGGAAGCTTTCATTTAAAATATTCATGGAGAGCAGCAGCAACTAAAACAAAACAAAAAGCAGCTGGGGGAGCCTTTAGGGAATTCCTACTTTGTAAAGGTTGCCAGTTCCTGAAGACTTGTGATTCCAAAGGAAAAGATTAACTTACCACTGATGAAGATGCAGAAATAAAGTAGTTTTTATAGAAGTAATCTTTACCATTTTTGAGATCTCTGCAACACAGTCACATGAACTATGTTCCCTGAAGCATTAAGAGTTCAGATTGTATCTCTCTTCATGCATCTTTACTACCCACTCCTACTACATCTCTTTAAATCTGCCTGGTTTTGAAAGCTTAGTTGTGTGACACTGCAGAATTGATGACTGCTGGAACAGTTTGTCAGAACACCATAGGTCTTTTTTAATATTACTAAATAGTAAATGCTGACTTAAAGCATGCAATCTCCTGGGAAAGGAAGCTGAAGACCAGAGAAAGTTATGGTTACCTGAAGTAGGTGATTTGCAGCGGTCTTCTGGCACCACTGTACCTTCATTAATATCACAAAGACCTGCTGGAACACAAAAAGAGTGTCTAATAAATAAAGCTGCTATCTTATCCTTTCCTCCATTTCTTATCAGATACAAACCAGCCAGCTGTGCTAGAATTTCTGCAACATTTCACTTGGGGGTTTTTTGCCTTCCTATTTTGGCCGCTACCCACAGTGTCTGCAGGTTAAATCATAGAATCAACCAGGTTGGAAGAGACCTCCAAGATCATCCAGTCCAACCTAGCACCCAGCCCTAGCCAGTCAACCAGACCATGGCACTAAGTGCCTTATCCAGCCTTTTCTTCAACACCTCCAGGGACGGTGCCTCCACCACCTCCCTGGGCAGCCCATTCCAATGCCAATCACTCTCTCTGTGAAGAACTTCTTCCTAACATCCAGCCTAGACCTACCCCGGCACAACTTGAGACTATGTCCCCTTGTTCTATTGCTGGTTGCCTGGGAGAAGAGGCCACCCCCTACCTGGCCACAGCCTCCCTTCAGGTAGTTGTAGACAGCAATGAGGTCTGCCCTGAGCCTCCTCTTCTTCAGGCTGCACACCCCCAGCTCCCTCAGCCTCTCCTCATAGGGTTTGTGTTCCAGGCCCCTCACCAGATTTGTTGCCCTTCTCTGGACACATTCCAGCACCTCAACATCCCTCTTGAATTGAGGGGCCCAGAACTGGACACAGTACTCAAGGTGTGGTCTGACCAGTTTTGAGTACAGGGGAAGAATAACCTCCCTTGTCCTACTGGCCACACTGTTCCTGATGCAGGCCAGGATGCCATTGGCTCTCTTGGCCACCTGGGCACACTGCTGGCTCATCTTCAGCCTAGTATCTATCAGTACCCCCAGGTCCCTTTCCTCCAGGCTGCTCTCAGCCACTCAGTCCCCTTCCTACAAAGCTTTTCTTCACCAAATACACTTCCTCATTAGAGAGCCACCATGCTTTCAAGAAAAGAGACTTATCAGAACAATCACTTACACACTATAGATACACATCAAGTACAAATATGATTTCTGTTTTGAGAAACCCTACTGTCAGAGCAAAAATGTAACTGCAAAAGAAAGTCAGGTGCAAGGGATCTCAAAGATTATAACTATGTATTAGAGCACCTGAAACTACTGCAGGGTTTTTCCCAATTATTCTCCCATTGCTTTGTACTTCCTGCTGCATTTGGTCATTTGCCAACTCTTCATCCATGTCATTTACAGAAGTTATCTTCTAGGGTGTTTACCAAAGTGCTCCCTGTAGAGAGGAATTTCACCAAGTCCTTGTATGATCATCTGATAATTGCACTGTTAATCATAAAATCAACCAGGTTGGAAGAGACCTCCAAGATCATCCAGTCCAACCTAGCACCCAGCCCTGGCCAATCAACCAGACCATGGCACTAAGTGCCCCAGCCAGGCTTTGCTTCAACACCTCCAGGGATGGGGACTCCACCACCTCCCTGGGCAGCCCATTCCAATGCCAATCACTCTCTCTGCCAACAACTTCCTCCTAGCATCCAGCCTAGATCTCCCCTGCCACAACTTGAGTCTGTCCATGACTGGTTAGAACAACCTGGTCTAACAATCTCTCCTGCCTGTTTAGGTAGCCTGAAAGCAGGAGGGTGCATGCTGGCAGCAAGCCAGCTCCCCTGGAAAAGGTCTCTGGTTTCAGGCTCAATCTCCTATAGATTTTTTGATTAAAAACAAACTGATCCAAGAGTTTCCATCACAGAACTGCAAGGACAACAACCTGCTAGAACAAAAATAGATGAAAAAGTGACCTTCCAGTGAGCTTTTATTTTATCTGAGTTCTAGTAGAAAAAACAAACAATTGAAAATCTCCAAAAGGAATTAAAAAACCCCAAAACCAACAGACTGTGCCATTAAAAGCCAAAAATTGCCATGCTGCCTGCAATACTACAGCTGAAGTATAGTTTTTAGTTAATTTTTGTAAACAGGTCATCTTGAGTGCCATCACAAAGCACCTACAGGATGGCCAAGGGGTCAGGCCCAGCCAGCATGAGTTTAGGAAGGACAGGTCCTGCCTGACCAACCTGATCTCCTTTTATGATCAGGTTCCTGCCTGGTGACTGTGGGGCAGGCTGTGGATATGTAGTGGGTATCTGGACTGCAGCAAAGCCTTTGATACCATCTGCCACAGCAAGCTCCTGGCACAGCTGGAAGCTTGTGGCTTGGACAGATTCACTCAGATATGGGTCAAGAGCTGGCTGGAAGGCTGGGCCCAGAGAGTGATGGTGAATGGTGCCACATCCAGCTGGCAGCTGTCACTAGGGCTGTGCCCCAGGGATCAGTGCTGGGCCCAGTCCTGTTCAATGACTTTATTGATGATCTGGATGAGGGGATTGAGTCCAGCATCAGTCAGTTTGCAGATGACACCAAGCTAGGAGCAGCTGTGGATCTGCTGGAGGGTAGGAAAGCCCTGCAGAGGGACCTGGACAGGCTGGATGGGTGGGCAGAGGCCAATGGGATGACATTGAACAAGGACAAGTGCAGGGTTCTGCACTTTGGCCACAACAACCCCAAGCCGCGCTACAGGCTGGGGACAGAGTGGCTGAGAGCAGTCAGGAAGAAAGGGACCTGGGGGTACTGGTAGATACTAGGCTGAAGATGAGCCAGCAGTGTGCCCAGGTGGCCAAGAGAGCCAATGGCATCCTGGCCTGGCTCAGGAGCAGTGTGGCCAGCAGGACAAGGGAGGTTATTCTGCCCCTGTACTCAGCACTGGTCAGGCCACACTTCGAGTCTTGTGTCCAGTTCTGGGTTCCTCAATTCAAGAGAGATGTTGAGATACTGGAATGTGTCCAGAGAAGGGCAACAAATCTGGTGAGGGGCCTGGAGCACAGCCCTGTGAGGGGAGGCTGAGGGAGCTGGGGTTGTGCAGCCTGCAGAAGGGGAGGCTCAGGGCAGACCTCATTGCTGTCTACAACTCCCTGAAGGAAGGCTGTAGTCAGGTGGAGGTTGGACTGGATGATCTTAGAGATCTCTTCCAACCTAGTTGATTCTATGATTAACTGACACAAAGTAAGTTTCATGAGACATTTGTTATGTGAACAACTCAGTTTTAAGCAGATCTCCCTGAATGACCTACAGCTTCAGTGGAAACCAGCCTCACTAAAAATGACAACTAGAACTAGCTTGACATGAAGCTGAAAAGAGTTAAATTTAAGAACACCTGACTGGAAAAAATGGGAGTCAAAGAAACTCCAAACTCAACTATCAACCTTTCTAACTCAGTTCTGGACTGGGCATAGCCACAGCTGATGTTGGCCTGGTTTAGTTCATAGTTAAGTTGGAAATACAAATAGTTTATGGCCAGGTCCAGCTCAAGGAGAAGGGGGATAGGGAAAAGAACTAGAACAAGCAATCCCAGAAGAGTGTTATGAATATTTTCCTCCACTTTGACTCAAGCCCAGTTCTGAAAGTTATAAACTAAAGAAAGCTTGGTTGTTGTTTTTTTTTTTTCTCATATCCAACACATTTTCAAAAGTCACATGCATATAAGAGCTGCTTCTGTATTATCAGAATCCTAATCAGAATCCTGCCTTAGGTAGAGCTAGAAATGTTACCTTAAAAAAAGTTCTAGTATTGTGCTGTAGCTGAGAAGTTATAAGATCTTGCAACTCCCTCCAAAAGAAAGTTGCAAGAGTGTAAGACTGATGTCCTATAGAGAATCATAGAATCAACCAGGTTGGAAGAGACCTCCAAAGCTCATCCAGTCCAACCTAACACCCAGCCCTAGCCAATAAACTAAGCCATGGCACTAAATGCCTCAGCCAGGCTTTTCTTCAACACCTTCAGGGACAGCGACTCCACCGCCTCCCTGGCCAATCACTCTCTCTGACAACAATTTCCTCCTAACATCCAGCCTAGACCTCTCCCAGCACAACTTGAGACTGTGTCCCCTTGTTCTGCTGCTAGTTGCCTGGCAGAAGAGACCAACCCCACCTGGCTACAGCCTCCCTTCAGGGAGTTGCAGACAGCAATGAGGTCTGCCCTGAGCCTCCTCTTCTGCAGGCTGCACACCCCCAGCTCCCTCAGCCTCTCCTCACAGGGCTGTGCTCCAGGCCCCTCACCAGCTTTGTTGCCCTTCTCTGGACACATTCCAGTACCTCAACATCTCTCTTGAATTTGTACAAAACTATTTCTTGAATTTGTACAAAACTATTTAATTTAGGAATATATTAAAACAAGTCTGGGTAAATTCAGCCATTTGTTGCCTTCAGAAACCACTTCTGGTACTTCTGCTCACCTTTTGTTTCCCCTAATAATAAAGAATTAGTAGCAAATATTTGTTTTCAACTCTGCAAGATGATACATTTCTTTTATGCCTAGTCCCCTTCCTCCCTTGGCAGCAGAGATTTTTTGTTTAAATTCCAGGTCATTCTTAGTTTTATTCTACCCTCCTTCACCAAAAGATGATGTTAGATTGCCTACCTCTGCCCAAGGGCTGAGAGACCTGGCATACTAAGGAAATGAACAAGACTATGCTTTATTTTCATAGAATCAACCAGGTTGGAAGAGACCTCCAAGCTCACCCAGCCCAACCTAGCACCCAGCCCTGTCCAATCAACCAGACCACGGCACTAAGTGACCCCATCCAGACTTTTCTTGAACACTTCCAAGGATGGTGACTCCACCACCTCCCTGGGCAGCCCATGCCAATGGCAAATATTGACACTTCAAATTGCTGGGTGCTGTGAATGATAGAAAGAGTCAGGTAAGTCAGGACTCCGATGGGCCACCTGCCTTGCACGAGGCACCCCAACTCCAAAAGTGCCTGCATATCCCCTAGGGCTCTGCAACTCAGAAGACACCTCCACTGTGAATCTCTATGAATAACATCATGTAGAAGTCAGTCATTATCTAGAACAGACAAACAACTTTTTCCTTATTTTACCATCTTAAATATTAATGCTGGACTTCAAACACTTCTTCTGCCCTAAAGGGGACTAAGGAAAAGATGCTTCTACTGTCATGTCTCAAAACAGTATTAAGTTTGGCAAGCAAGATCTTGGCTCTGCAGACATCAGACAGGTTCTCCTTTTGGTTTTAATATTAAATGACAAAGTACAGACTATCCCAGCTGGGTTTTCCTTCCTTTTTTAAGATGATATGAGCACAAAACACACAATAGATACACGACGGATTAAAATCAGTTTCTAGAAGTCGAAGTTACCTAAAATGGATGACCAAACACATTTAATGGAAGTGAAAAAGTGAAAAATCAAATTCAGATGTTCAGAAATATCTTACTGCCATGAGATGATGACTTACTTATATAAGAGGTGCGAAGCTTTTTCACAGACTCTGAATATAAGTTAGAAAGGCCGCACATGCAAGAAGCCACAGTCAGCATTCCTTTGTGAAGCAATGAGAAAAGGAAAGACACCAAGACACTAGCAGTGCATTTGAGACAAAAAAAAAGCCAGCACAATAACTTAAATAACCAGGATTATAAAATGCTCTTATCATGCAGATCATTAGTGTTAAAATGGTGTGGGGGGAAAAAAGTTTTCATAGGATCACAGGATGTTAGAGGCTGGAAGGGACCCAAAGAGATCATTGAGTACAACCTCCCTGCTGGAGCAGGACAATGCTATCTAACACAGATCACACAGGAACACATCCAGACAGGCCTTGAGAGTCTCCAGAGAAAGAGACTCCACGACCTCCCTGGGGAGCCTGTGCCAGTGCTCTGTGACCCTTCCAGGAAAGAAATTCCCCCTTGTGTTGAGGTGGAACCTCCTGTGCTGCAACTTACACCCATTGCTCCCCGGCCTATCCCAGGAAGCAAGTGAGCAGAGCCTGTTCCCCCCCCACTTCTGTCCAGCCTTCAGATACTTAGAAACATTTATCAAATCCCCTCTAAGTCCTCTTTTCTCCAGACTAAGCAGCCCCAGGTCCCTCAGCCTCTCCTCATAAGACATGCCTTCCTGTCCCCCAATCATCCTTGTAGCCCTCTGCTGGACCCTCTCCAGCAGTTCCCTGTCCCTCTTCAACTGGGGAGCCCAAAACTGAACACAGTATTCCAGATGGGGTCTCACCAGGGCAGAGTAGAGATGGAGAACCTCCCTTGATCTGCTGGACACACTCCTCCTAATACACCCCAGGATGCCACAAGGGCACATTGTGACATCCACAAGGAAAATGGACTTCATTCATGACCATCTTGGACACAGTTTTAACTCAGTTATGCAGATCCATGACATTAAAAGTGAAGAAAACAAACCAAGTAATGCTTAACACTCCAAAAGGCAGTGTGTAATCTAAATGAAGAAGTTAAGCCCTTTGTTCCCAAGAGGAATTAACACAGCCAGCCAGTAAAGACAATTCTTACTCTGTTAAAAAGTAATTTTCTTAGTAGAGTTTTTTATTTCTTAGAAGTATTTTATCTCACAGGACACCAACTCTGTATGTTCTTCCCTACTGGTTTTTAGACCAGTTTCCTCAGCTGAACTAAGCTGGCTGGTGCTAGCTGGATCTTTTCTGAACTGGTTATTTAGTAACATTCATCTTAGAGCATCCACTTCAACTCAAATTAAATATTAACTTACAAAACTTACCTCGACTTCATTAAGTCAAAGTCTCATTTAAATCAAAGGCTTTCTCTCAGACACAATATAACAGCATGCAAGACATACCACACAGAACTCATCAAGGTCATTTCTAGTGACAGCTTAGAATAGGAAGCCAAAAGCTAGCAGCAGGTATGCTGACTATCTCCAAACGCTGATAGGTTTTTACAAGCACCTGATATGGGTACTAGGTTTATCAGCAACACCAAGCTACTTCTAGCTCATGCTGGTCTTTAAGTCAAAAAAATCTTGTGAACTGCACAAACCCATTGTACATTTGTACTTATTCACCCAGATGTTTTCCCACCTGCTTTTTCTTAAAGCAGATGTTACACTGCTAAGTAACGACATCGAGCATCAGCAGAATCCACTAAGGACCAGCCTTAAGCATGAAGAAACAAAGCTGCAGTAGTGTCATCAGGGACAGCTCAAGAAGAAAGCATGGAGCAAAGTACACTTGTATTCAAAGAAAATACACTACCAGCCCAGGTGAGCTCAGAACCAAGCCATGGTTGCTCACTCACCTCCAGATGGCTGTCGAGTTTTCCGGGGAGAGCGTGGCTCCCTGCGGTAAGGGTCGTTGGAGCCGTACAGTTCAACTGTGCCAAGGTTCAAGAGCACTGTCTTCTGCAGGTAATCAACCATGGCAATACCATTACAGTTTCCAAAAACTACTCTGGAAAAAGAGAAGTGGAAGAAAAGATAGTACTAATCAAACATTGCTGAAGCTTGACATCGGTATTTGATGCTGTTCAGTATTTTAAAACCTCCTCCTTTTTTATGACTTACCCTGAATTGTGGGCATTGAGAAATTCCTACTTCAGAATGCAGCATTGCTTAATTGGTAAATGACACTGAGTAGAATAGATCACCTTCATTTTGCTTGCCAACCTAGCTGACAGCCTTAAGTGATGCTCTTGGCACTACAGTGTCAGGTGACTTGTTTCTGATGTTAACACTATTGGGATCTGCCAGGAGCCAAAAGGAATCTTATGTCAGCACAGAAGGCTGATTGCATCTCATGCTGCTGTGCAGCTCATGTGAACACACACAGGGAATTAACTTTATTTAATAGACAATTTAAAATAAGATGGTTGAGGCCCCATCCCTGGAGATGTTTAAGGCCAGGCTCGATAAGGCTCTGGTCAGGCTGATCTAGGGTAGGGTGTCCCTGACCATGGCAGGGGGGTTGGGTTGGAACTAGATGATCCTTGTGGTCCTTTCCAACCCTGACTGATTCCATGACTTGAACAGAACAATGAAAAAACTGTGTGCAATATACTCACAGGCCATATGCTGAGTTGACTGCCAAGCTAGTGATCTGCTGAGGAGGCTCTCCACTCACCCACACTAGCTGGATAACTAACTCGATTTGGTAGCCTGGAGACTGCTTGAGAGGAGAATTTTTAACTCTGCAAAGCAAATGAAACACAGTATCTTGTTTTAATGACTCTCTAGTCTCCATTTTCTCCTTCTAGGCTTAGAATTCATTAAGTTCTACACTACACTGGACCTGAACAGAAGAAAAACCAACCAAACACACCACAAACATAAAAAAACACCAAACAAATCAACACCCCCCCCCCAAGAACCTCCCTTGCCCCAAAACAAGAAAAATACAAAAGGCATCACAAAGAAAGGAGAAAAAACCCACAAATCCAAGGAAAAAAACCAACACCACTGCAAACTGTCATTCACTTCTTTAAGGGTTCTTTTGATTCATGAGGGCACTGAAAATTCATTGAGTACTCATCACAAATGCTTCTGCTCCCTCCTCAGAGCAAGGCATAACAGCATTAACTTGAAGTTCTGACTTGAATAGCTGAAGGAAGGTTTTCAAGTGTCTAAAATGAAATTGCTACCCATTCAAGGGGCAGTGGGGTGCAAGCTGGACTAGAGGAGGTTCCACCTAAACATAAGGAAAAACTTTTCCACTGCGAGGGTGTCAGAACACTTGAACAGGCTGCTAAGAGAAGTTAGGGAGTCTCCTTCTATAGAGGCATTCAAAACTCATCCAAATGTGTTCCTGTGCAACCTACACAGGAAAGTGTAGGTTGAATGTGGCCTTGAGCAACCTGTTCCTAGTGGGAAGTGTCCCTGCCTATGGCAGGGGGTTGGAACTGGATGAGCTTTGAGGTCCCTTCCAACCTAAACCATTCTATGATCTTAACTGTGTATCTGAAAATTAAGTTCAAGGTACATTTCTCTGTAAGGAAAAAGGTAATGGTCCAGTGGCCTCACAACACAGTCTCGTAGAAGACTATCATCTATCAGCTTTCTCTTCTCAAATGTGCTAAAGTTTACAGACAGAAGGAACCTTAAGGGAAAAAAAAAATCCCAATTAAAAAAAAAAAAGCTGAAAATCTGCCCTACACTGAAAAGACCTACACTGAGAGCACAGCAGAACAAGGGGACACAGTCTCAAGTTGTGCCAGGGGAGGTGTAGGCTGGATGTTAGGAGGAAGTTGTTGTCAGAGAGAGTGATTGGCACTGGAATAGGCTGCCCAGGGAGGCGGTGGAGTCGCCGTCCCTGGAGGTGTTCAAGCAAAGCCTGGCTGAGGCACTTAGTGCCATGGTCTGGTTGACTGGATAGGGCTGGGTGCTAGGTTGGACTGGATGAGCTTGGAGGTCTCTTCCATCCTGGCTGATTCTATAATTCAATGAGGCATCATGCAAAATGAACATCCATACAAATGGGACACTTATTTAGCTCTGTTTCCTGACCAGAAACTACAAAGTAGTTCCATGGTGACATAAGAGAAGACTGTATTTATAAACCTAAAGAGGGTAAAATCTCTCAGCTGCTTGTAAATTTTTTTCATTGCTTTTGTTTTGGCCCTAAAAACCTAAGGCTCTGGAAAAGTAACATTTTTGGACTTAGCCTAAAGTTTTGCAGCTCTCTTTTCCATGAAGTTGTTTGGACAATGAGATTCCAAAGTAATTATACTTTTGCTACTGAAAATGTTTGTTGTAAGGCATGAGCACCCAGAACTATGCTATTATGTACGTCAAAGTTCCTAAAGCAGGCAGTTCCAAATACGTGTCATCAATGACACTGATGAGGGCACAGTGTCTGCTCAGCAAGTTTGCTCATGACACCAGGCTGGGAGGCTTGGCTGATATAGCTGAAGGCCATGTGGCCATCCAGAGAGACCTGGACAGACTGAAAGCTGGGCATAGAGGAACCAGATGAAGTTCAACAAAGACAAGTGCAGAGTCCTGCATCTAGGGAGGAATAATAAACTGCACCTGGCTGGGAGGTGATCTGCTGGAAAGCAGCCCTGTGGAGAGGGACATGGGGGTCCTGGTGGCTAACAAGTTAGCCATGGTACAGCAATGTGCCCTTGTGGCCAAGAAGGCCAATGGGATCCTGGGCTGTATTAGGCAGAGTGTGTCCAGCAGATCAAGGGAGGGTCTCCTTCCCCTCTACTCTGCCCTGGTGAGACCTCATCTGGAATACTGCCTTCAGTTTTGGGCTCTCCAGTTTAAGAGAGACAGGGATCTGCTGGAGAGGGTGCAGCGGAGGGCATGTCTTATGAGGAGAGGCTGCTGGACCTGGAGCTTTTTAGTCTGGAGAAAAGAAGACTTAGAGGGGATTTGATAAATGTTGATAAGTATCTGAAGGCTGGACAGAAGTTGGGGGGGACAGGCTCTGCTCACTTGTTCCCTGGGATAGGACAAGGAGCAATGAGTATAAGCTGCAGCAAAAGAGGTTCCACCTCAATACAAGCAGGAACTTCTTTACTGTAAGGGTCCCAGAGCACTGACACAGGTTTCCCAGAGAGGTTGTGGGGTCTCCTTCTCTGGAGACTTTCAAGGCCTGTCTGGATGTGTTCCTATGTGATCTGTGTTAGATAGTATTGTCCTGCTCCGGCAGGGGGGTTGGACTCGATGATCTCCTCAGGTCCCTTCCAACCCCCAACACCCTGTGAGCCTGTGTGTGTATATATACATTAATCATCTCATGGAGCTTAAAGAAACCAAGATTGCAATACTAATCTCTTATTAGAGAACTCAGCTTTCAGGTACTTAGAAAATGTTGCTTTAAGAAAACCAAAAATTGCTGCCACATGCCATTCTAACCCTATGTTCTTGTGAACTTTCTCACTCAAAAGCCTAACAGAAACTTACTTTAAACATGGGACATTATCGCGAAGTCCATCAGACGAACTGCTACTGGTAGATGGATGAGACTGAGGAACGATGGATTGAGGGTTGGAACCTGTGCCTGGAGTTGGTAAAGGTGGCACCTGTTCCCCATCTGGAGTTTCAACATCATTTATTTCATATAACAGACGTACTTCCAGCATCTGTAAAGTAAGAAATTATCAGTAAACTGTCTTTCAAGAAGCTAGATATCAACTAAATGAAGTGCAGCTGAAAACACCAGTGATAGAAGTCACATCAAGGACTTCTCCATCTTTCACAAGGTAACACTTTAGAGAACAGCACAACCTAAACACAGAGGTACTGTTCAGAGACACTCAAACCATCTACTGCAGACTGAATAGCTCAAGATTACTGAAAAATGCATAGCTAACCTATTTACCTGCAGTTAGGAAGTTTCCTGCTTAATATAAGCAAGGAAGTTAATGCTGAACCCATTCAATTATCATTCACTGCACAACAAATGCACAGCTCTAAAGATGACTTGCCTAGGTATATTTCAGGGATGCTAAAACTGAAGAGCTGAAGGCATACAGACAACTCTAACTTGTACTGTACATGTGGGACTGCTTTCAGTGTTTGGCAATGCATGACTATACATCTTGCAGAACTTTGTCATGATTTCAGAGTTCTTTCTGCTAGATCTGCAATATTAGTATTAATTCTTGTGCAGTGCAAATAAAGTTTTTGACCATTGTAATCTTGGTACCTGCAGTGCAGAAGTTAACTGATGGACTGAAGCAAAGCACTATATATATTAAAGCATTCCTAGTAACAAATAGTTTGCTAGAGAATCATTTATAAAGGTCATTTAGGAAAAATTATTCCTTCAGAAGGACTTGCACATAAGGAAAAGATGACTCTAAGAGAGGAGATGCTGAGGAAAAAAAAAACCTCAGACAACCACATTATGATTAAAGCTATACTTAGAACATACAACATAAGGCCACAAGGATGCTCAGAGGGCTGGAGCAGTTCTGCTATGAGGACAAACTGAAAGAGTTGGGGCTGTTCAGTCTGGAGAAGAGGAGGCTCCCAGGTGACCTTCTTGTGACCTTCCAGGATCTGAAGGGGGCCTACAAAAATGCTGGGGAGAGACTTTTTAGGATACCGGGTAGTGACAGGACTGGGGGGAATGGAGCAAAGCTGGAGGTGGGGAGGTGCAGACTGGATATGAGGAGGAAGTTGTTGAGCATGAGAGTGGTGAGAGCCTGGACTGGGTTGCCCAGGAAGGTGGTTGAGGCCCCATGGCTGGTGGTGTTTAAGGCCAGGCTGGATGAGGCTGCGGCCAGGCTGATCTAGTGTAGGGTGTCCCTGCCCATGACAGGGAGGCTGGAACTAAATGATCCTTGTGGTCGCTTCCAACCCTGATTCTATGATTCTACAACATTTAATAATGAAATGGCTTCAAGTTAGCTTTCAGCTCATACATTCAATCCAGTTGTGTGCACCTGATAAAGGACTTCTCAAACTCTCGTAATAGAGCTCATCATTGCATCCTATAAAGAATAGACCACTGCTATGGCAATGCCCTCAAAAGACCCTTGGGCATGCCTGGCATGCCTCTAGCTCTGCATACTGCAATAGTTTTGATAAGAGAGATGGTAATTATTAGGAATTAAAGGGGGGAAAATGGGAATTGACTCCCTAAATGATTTGACACTTCTCATTTCATTCACTTCTCCACATTTCATTCGCTTCTCCACATTTCATTCGCTTCTCTTTTCATTTGACTTCTGACACTGTCAATGTTTACTCCACTTTGACAGATAGAACAAAGAACTGTCACTGGCTGCAAAACCCAATGGAAACCAGAAACTTGTTTTAGGTCCAAAGTTACCAAAATGGTTATACTATTTACCGGAATGACTTCTGTTGTCACTTCCTGCTTGCTGAACCTGTAAATAATCACATGTGCAGAAACTCCAGCTATACACAGCATTCTGCTTTCTGGACACCAGGAGATGATCTGAATAGCATAGGGATCTTCATCTACTATATCTGTGTTTGGCCTGTCATCTTTATTTCGAGACTTCTCAAATACTTTGGCTGTTTTGAGCTTGTAGAGCACTTGCAGCGTTACTAGGAACAAAGAGAAATACAAATTAATCTTCACAGATATTTTTGCTCTTGTTAATATTTTTTTTTTTCATTTAGAAACTTAAAGCCACTATAAAGCCTTTGCAAACAGTCTCTCTGTGGCCTTCTTGTGGCCTCCTTCAGGTACTGGCAGGCTGCTCTTAGATCTGCCTGGAGCTTTCTCTTCTCCAGACTGAACGCTCCCAGCTCCCTCAGCCTGTCTTCATAGCATGCCAGCACCATCCCATCCCAGCAATTCCCATGCCTACAATACACATCTTAGGGCAATCCAAAGTTACTGTGCTGTGTTCTGAGGAGTAAATGAAAGAATCTGAGACTGGATGAGGCACTCAGTGCCATGGTCTAGTTGGCTGGGTGATAAGTTGGACTGCATGAGCTTGGAGGTCTCTTCCAACCTGGCTGATTCTATGAATGAACTGTCTGGCACTCTTGCCATAGCTATGCAAAAGAGGGCAGAGTAGAAGCACTGAATATCTGTGTTAACTCTGCCTATGCAGTGCCCAATTCAGGTTAGGATAAAAAAGGAAAAAACACCAAAAACTCAAAGCCTCAAATTTCCTGATAGGTGTATAGTAAGACCTCACAGCCTTGTAAGGCTGATTCTGAAGGATCTCTACATAACAATGACATCTATTTATAGGTGCTATACCCACATGCTAAGCCTATGGCAATGAAAGCAAAATTCCTTTTCTTTCTCCTTGCAGTATTTCCAATTTCACCTGTGTCTTAGACCCCACAGCTGCAGTTCCTCCAATCTTTCTGATCATTCAAAAGTGCTGCCCTCTAATCAGTCCACATTTTTCACAGCATTCCCTGGAACTGCTCTAGTGAGGCCGTGCCCAAGTTTAAAAATGTTGGTTTTACAGACATCCTCACTTATTTATCTCAATGATAATCCATTAGACTTCCCCCCCCCGCCAAGAATTCAAGTTCTAAGTGCAAGACATTGATCCTGTATTCAAATAAATTGGCTTCAATGCTGTTCAGGTATTAGCAATATCATTCTCAACTGTAAAGCACATCCTTTCTTACATCTTCTTTCAACTGTCTTGGTGTTGCTCTCAAACTTCACAGGCATATTGTCTAGTCAATAGCCAAAATCACTGCTACAAATACTAATTACATAATTAGGAAAACTCAGTTTACAGCAGCCTTTCTCCTCTTACATCCTGCAGTGACGTTACCTGAATCACACTTCTCTCATTCCTCAGTAAAACTGTACTATTAGGGAGATTTAAACAGTTTTGAAATCAAGATCTGGGATACTTGCAGTTTTCCCCTTAACAGGTTTATTTTTCTGTTTAAGAAAGAAGCTAAGTGTGTTTAACAGAATCACAGAATTAACCAGGTTAGAAAAGACCTCTGACACCATCAAATCCAACCATCACCTAACCCTTCTCATTAACTTAACCATGGCACTAAGTGCCTCATCCACTCCTTTTAAACACCTCCAGGGATGGTGACTCCACCACCTCCCTGGGCAGCCCATTCCAATGCCAATCACTCTTACTGTGAAGAATTTCTTCCTAAATTCCAGGCTAAACCTGCCCTGGCACAGTTTAAGACTGAGTCCCCTTGTTCCACTGCTGCTTGCTTGGCAGAAGAGACCAACCCCACCTGGCTACAGCCTCCCTTCAGGTAGGATTTCCTTTTGACAGATCTATGCTGAAAAGGATTTTTAAACCAACACAGAATCGATCAGGTTTCTGGGTCTTCCCCACCCCCTAGATTCCACCTCCAGCTAAAAGTGAAACGAAAGATAACCAAATACTCCTCCTCTCAGTTTTTAAACACGCACATTACATCTGTTCCCTCCCACACCGACGCACGCCTTCACATTTTGGCACCTTGCCAGTCTTCTGGAAGCTCTCAAAGACAACTGATAATGATCCAAAGATGGCTTTAGACAGCTTTTAAGTACCAGGAGCAAGGTTAGTCAGAACCAGATTCATTAAAACATCTAACTTAGTGTAGGACATTCTAATTGCAATTCTTACTGCACTTCTCACTGCTAGCTGTGTGTACCATCAGATGCAACTCATCCTTTAACTGAAAGAAAATGTAAAGCAGTATCAGACTCTTTGAGCCTGTTCAGTGTTCCACTGAAGAAAAGCATTGTGATTTTACTTGACATTCTTCTGTCTTCCTTCACAAATTATGCACATAGATTATTTTATTAGCACAAACTACTACTGGCCCCAGTTCTCATTTTTAGATACTTTAATTTATGGGCAGCTGATGTCTTATAAACACATGCCTCTCTCCTGTCTAAAAAGACAGAAATAGCTCACTGAAATTCACTGGCACTAAAAAGGAATCAATTTGCCTGTTATGCATCTCTGTGCTCAGTGTGTGTCTGAAGATGCTTCAAAAAAACATGTTAGAACCCTTCCAGTCTAGCTGGCCCTTGAATTACCAGGGCAATTTCACTCAGGTGATGTCATGGTAGGTCTGAGAGGACAAAAATAGGCTTATACATGTCCTGGCTTGCCCAGACATGTTTTTCAGCTCTCCCTCCTTCTGTTTTGGGGAGAATCAACTGCAGGAAAAAGGACAAAGAAACTGGAGCCACTGAGTCTAAGGCCTCTGGCCTGCCCAGACTGGTTGACATCCTATGGTAAACAAGGTACACACACTTAGCTTGTGCAAGACCTATGTTTTTCCCAAATTTGGGCAAAGCAAGCCTATGGCTTCAGCTAATATGGTCAGGCTTGGGTAACTGCCATTGTGGTTGGCCATTCTGTGTCCAAAGGCCCATCGGTCTCGTGCTACATTGACAGAAAGAGATATGCAGGTAAACATAACATGCTTTGCCACTGTATTCATGCCTGCTGCCATTGCTCTCTGCCTCTGGCAGCGATTCTACCATTGCCTTCTGCAGCATTATACTAAAACTGTAAGTTATCTCTCCTGAACTGGCTGGAAACTGCCTGCCTCAAGTTTACCAGGAACGGGCTCTAAATGCCTCCATGTCATCGGCCTGCATAGCCAGCGTGACACCGTGCTAAGACTGCACATCACAAGACATCCTGCCTACACCTGAAAGTACTCTGCCAAGATGGGAAGTCCTGGAGATACATAGATCATCCAGAGGAGCGAAGCTATAAGGCTGACAAGATAGTAACAGAATTCCTTGAAATTGTTTGGGTACTGTCTGAAGCTGTAGCTAGCCTCACGAGTCAGGAGATAATATTTTGTGAGTAAATATTCATAGCCTCTTGTAATTCACCACAGCCTTCTGCCATAAGCAGAAAGGAGCTCCCTGCATCCATCTAGTGGGCAAGTGGCATATTGACTGAAAGTGATATATACATTGACTGCAGGAACCTTCTCTTCCAGTTCAATTAAAGTGAATATATTTGTGCAAGTTATTTCCAGACCTAGTTATTCCTCTGTATGTTTTCCATGGCCATGTGAAGAACCCATTATCATCAGTGGTCGGGAGTAGTGAGAGTTCTGAATATCAACATTAAGAAACAATACTAATTTGGGAATAATATCATCTCACATTAATTAATTACTACTCCATTACAGGTGATAAAAATGGTGAAATGATTAATTAAGAAATAATGTTAATCTTATTTAATTCTAAACAAGTTTCCTATGGAGTTACAGACTCTACACGAAGAAGAATGAGAGCGACTAGTCTGCAATTAGAGAAATCAGTTAAGTTTAGGTTAACTCTTATTTTACAGGAATAAAGAAACAACCCACTAATGAAAACACTTACTTGCTGAGGCATCCCAAAACTTGATTGACCCATCAGCATGCCTATGAAATATTAAAAAATCAATGAGATGGTAAAATGGTTAGTTGGAGTGTTAGAACTCTTTGCTACCGAGTAGAAAATAGATAGTTAACATTAATTGTACTATTATTATTCTTAGTGACACTTTATTTTCACAATTTATTTGAAGCCACTCACTTTACAAACGTGCCACAATTCCTTGTGACAGAAAAGATAAAAAGACATTTGGAGGTTACCTCCCTAAATTCCACTGCTAATGTAAATTTCTCATTTTAAGTAGACTTCAGTTACCTGCATTGCCCACAAGTCACTTGGTATATCTTACCATGTCTTCCTTCTCAAAAGATGCTCTTTATTTGGTGTGACATATGTAAAGAAGATGCCTAAATATGCTGATACAATGCATCATCTAACTGATTTATTTATGCTCAGAATTGAGATTCAGATGACTAGATTTTTTTCTGGACTGTCTCTCAAAGTCTCTGCAATCTAAAGTATAGTACCAAGTGAGAGTAATCCTCATTAGCACTAATGAGCTGTTCTAAAAGAAACTGTAGTAGTGCTTTCACTTTCAGTGAGGCACTGCACAGTTGCAAATTAAATTTTGCTCATAGTCTTTAGAGTAGTATTAAAGGGATCCATCTCAAAAGAGATCAAAACTAATGGATTTAAAGTATTTGGTTGTCCTTTTTGAAACAAAAAATTTGGCTTCCCTTTGGGAACTGAACTCTGTAACTTTTCAATAGACTTTCTATGCTTTAAAACATTACTCAACTATCTTCCACAAGTTAAAATAAAAGTTTTGTTCAGGATATACTGATAGCAAATAGAACCCTATAAGATCACATAATAATAATGATAAGCCCTGCAAAACACTTGCTATTAGTTTGCTCCTACCTTATCTTCCACTTTTGTTTTAATGTAAATGCCTCATGATTATGCAAACGACTTGCCTGCTAAACACAATTTCCTAATGCATTCAAACCACTCTTGGGACATTGTTGTCTGTATGTGGGGAAAAAAAGGTCTCCACTTTTATTTGATCAACTAACAAAGTTATTATTACACTGTGGTGTCACTTACCCTGTAATAATTATCTCTGGATAACTCTGAGTGATCAAACCCCAGTTGCCTCCACTGATAGGCCATTCCTGGAAGGTTAACAAAGACACTGAGAAAGAAAATAACCACACAATGCAAAGCTAAGCCACTGAAAGAACTGCAGATACTGCAGATTCCAGTATTTCACAGAATTTCAAAAAAGTGGCTAAGCATATCCACTGCAGAGAAAAACCAAAACCACAACCCCCCCCCAAAAACCCAACAAAGACTAGAAACACCACCTCTGGCTCTAGGAAGTCCCCTAGCTTTCAGTGGTGTGGCAACTAATGGGAAGACATCAGCAAAGCAGAAGACTATAGGCTTGACATACGCTATATCCTCCATAGACATCTGCTGGGGTTTCCTAGATGGTGCAGGGACCAGAGTGACACTGAGACACCAATATGATGCATAAGTTGAACCTTTATTGCAGGCTAAAACAGTGCTTATATAGAGCTCTAATTGTTCAGCATACAACATGTCTAATTCTGATAGATGGCATGCCAGGGTTTGAACAGGATTGAGCAGAGTTGGGCAGAACTGAATAGTCTGAGCAAATAAGGGTTGAGTAACTGAACTGATAAGGAGGCACAGCTGCAGAAAAGTAACCTTGGGAGGCTGAGCTGTGCGAGGAAACCAGGCTGGTCAGCCCTGGGAACAAGCAATGTTGTGGCTAAGTTGTTGCAAAGGGGCATTAAGGGGGTAGTTGGTCAGGCCTGCCTCTATGAGTGTGGACAGCCAATCTCTGCCTATGTAAGCCTATCAGAAGTACCTGCCCCTGTACCAAACTCCACTCTATAGGTATCTCGCTTAGCTTCAATACATGCATTGACCATTATGCAGCACATGGGTGTAAGCCTGGTGTCTCTCCCTCTCCCACGTGGCCTGCAAGAGAGGCCGACTCAACAGTTGCACATGGGCTGTTCACATGTCCTAGGAGAGAATTGTATTGGCCAGCCCTCTTAGTCCTCTCGCACAGCTAACTTTGTACCTTCTCTGCCAACTTCTTCAAGGTTGTTTTCCTTGACGCTGCACTCCCTTATCTCACATCCCTCTCTACGTCCTAACGTTACCCCTCGTGTTTCGTTACTTCAGATCACTCAGTGCTGCCCAAACCCCAACAGATGCCCACTACTGGTTGTTGTCAAAGCCAGGATGAGTCACATGGAGTTTTTTGGTCTTAGCATGGCCACTCCTATTTTTAGACTTTCTGGTTTTCCATATTTTTATATATATATATATATATATATATATATATATATATATATGTATACACACACACACACAATGTTGTACCTTCTTACTGTAACCTTGACGTTTCTGTCGAGCGCCAACTGAATAGAGTGCAGGTATGAGGTCCACAGGACAATCAGCAAAATATTCACAACAGGTAACTGGAGATTCATGTATAGTCAAGGGATAGGGATTCTCAAAGATAGGGTACCTTTAATGGATAAGAGGAGGAGTCTGTTAATCTAGGACTTCCTTTTATATCTTCCTTCAAAATACAGAATACAAGTTACACACTAAAGACCAAGTTTGCACAGAGGAAAATAATTTCGTGTGAGCTTATGAATAAATAGATGATGAAAGCTTACTGCTTACCCACTACTCTATCAAGATATTGCAGTACTCTAGACAGAACCCCAAGTTTGTAATCTTTCCAGGGTGTTTCTAGAATGCTGCTACTCCCTACAGCTTACTATTTTAAAGCTTACTGTTTCAATGACTTGTGGAAAACACTTGAAGTTACCAAGTCCTAACTGCATTAATGGGGAGTTAGGAATTTATTTCCAAGGCTTCAGTCTATTCTTCCAGAGAGGAGGACTGGAACACTCCGCTTCTCACTTGGTATTATTATATTGTTCTTAAACAGAAAGCTGTCCAACACTTTTTCATAACCTAGTCACATCTCCAGGTTCATTTCCATAAAGTTATAGATAGCAACACTCAGTTACCAATTAGGAGCAAGCAGAGACATAGGCAATCCTCACCACCACCTCCATCATAAAACTGTCAGAGCCTTAATAAAGAAGCTGCCAGTAATAGAGGTTAATATCTATTTGAGAGACAAACAAGGACACAGCTTCTCAATCCATCTAGAAGAAGAAGTAGTAGCAACTAATGAAAATATTCTGCATACAGGTAACTTTATACAAAGCTATCCATACCATTAAAATTATCTCCTAAAGCTGAATGAAAGAGACTTAATTTCAGTACAAGTTGACATGTGTGATGACAGAAGGCAAAAGAAATCTGTTGAAAATCATCTATTAGCTTTGTAGCTTTCTTCAGGTGGGAAACAATATTTCTAAAGCTGATCACAACGAAGATAAGAAGTCTTCTACAAACCAAACCTGCTGAACATTTTATGTTAGAAAATTAAACAAGCCTTAACAGAACTTCCAATTTCAGACTAGGTCAATTCCAGGAAAAAAAACCCCAACCAAACAATATCAAAAGCTTCCAAACACCTTCTATAAAATTTACTTCAAGCTTATTAAAACTTGTTCTAGTAACCTTTCAACATGCACACATTGCAATTGGTCCACCAGAAACAAGTTCTGGATACAGCATATGGCCTATGTAACATACTGCAAACATCTAAATGAACTTGCCCAGTATCTGCAAGGATATTAGGACTAAAATTCACCTTCCAAATCCAAGAGACTTTGTTATTTAAGCTATGACCATTGACTTTGAGGATACCTAGTTACAGGTTTTTGTTTTGTCCTAGAAGGATGCTATTCAGATTTTCTTTTTTCTTCCTTCATTGACCATTGAGGACTTCTAATCAGGACTACTACAAAGATCTTACCCATCTGGTTCCTCTACTACCAATCCCCTAATGGTTGTTACTGCCTGCACTAATTTCAAAACTCTTGATAAAAGAAAAGTAGAAGCTAGAAAGTTTAAATTGCTACCCTATATAGACTGCTTCATGGAAAAAGTAACAAGACTCAAAATATGTTAGGCAAGTACTAGTGAAAGCAGTTATGGGTACTACATTAAAGCAAACTCTTACCATAGTAGTAAACCAGGGAGTAGATGTTACTATTCTAATGTTATGTATATGATATTTATTGCAACAGTATTTGGTTATTTTATGCAATACTGGTAGCAATTAACTTGGCAATAAAATCAGCAAGCTCTTATGTGATGACAGCAAAACTCACTGTCAGCCAAAACTACCTACCTTACCTGAACAGTTGTTTCTCCCTGCTGCCCTTCCCCAAAATTCCAAGCCCACCCAGTCACAGTAATAAAACAGCAATTTCAAAAAATAGATTGTGATACTGAAAAGGCAAAAGTGATCTAAAAGTAATTTCTGTTGGTCAAAAGCATGGAAAAAGTTGTGTGATACTCTACTAATCTAATAAATATTAACTAGACAGAACATGATCTATGAAGATTCTCAGTCCTGCTGAAGAAATCTTACATCTAATATTAAATTCTTTAAAGTTCTGGACAAGGAGGGTATTAGAGTGTATTAAAGAGTTATACAGCAGAAAAGGCTGAACAATGCATCCAACCATTAAAAAAGGACAAGATTCTCACCCATTTTGTGCAAGGTCAATCAGTACTAGGTCCTTTTCTAGGAGAACAACTACAGCATATGGTTCTTGGAAGTCTGAAAACAAGAAAGTAGTTACTTATTATGTCTAGTCAAGAGTAGAAAAGGCACTCACAATTATAGTTTCTGAAGACAAGTTACACACTCACTCCCCCTGAACACTCCAACTTGAGTTTAGAAAAGCCACATTCTCATTTGAATTTAGTACTCCCTACTCTTCAACTTCCTAGAACCATTTAAACAGCTGAAGTAACACAAAAAGGATCATGCAGAGAAACTTGCAAAGTGGTATATTTGAGAAAGCAACAGGTACTGAACAATGACATCCTTGCAGCCTGAAACTCTTTTTCCTTATATTCACAGAGGTTTAAATTCTAACTGCTTACAAAATGCATTGAAATTCAGCTGACTGGACATGAAAAGAAAAAAATTGAGAGTATCTTAAGTTTATCACGTCCTCTTTTAGGCAGACCCCAAATTCTCAACTAAGCAGTTTTATACACTCTAATGGAAGTTGGCAGCTAAAAACACTGGAGTCATCATCAAGATATTACTCTTAATCCAAGACAACTTTCTAAACAATGATAAAAACATCTCCTCTGCAGAGTAGAGATTACAGGTTAGTGATGAACTTCAAGTGACTACTGGAACAAACTGAAGTCAGTGAAATCTGCCTGTGCTCAAATATATATATATATATATATATAAATACAAATATATATATATATATACAAATATATATATATAAATACAAATATATACATATATATAGCACTTCTGCTGCAGTAACTATAGCTTAAAATTGTAATGCTCCTTTTTAGTCCGCACAAGCTTTTAGGTTAAAAGGAATAAGTATGCAAAGAGTAATTGCCATTCTTTTAGAAGCAAAAGGGGTTTTATAATGGACTGTTCTATTATGATGCTTTAGGAAGTAAAACATACTTCAGGCAACAGGAATAACAGATGTTGCTGCAGCCTGATCTCTAGAGATAAAAGCAAGGTGATAGCAAAGAATATTCCAATGGTATAAAATTCCAAAGAGAAAGGGTGAAAACACTGTGAAAGACAGCTTACCATTAGGATACGGTGTTTCACAGAGGGTTAGGAAGTCAACAATTGAATAATCCATTTCTAGCACTGCAGTACTTTTCCCATGCATAACTGTTAAACACGGCCTTCTTCCTACGGTGTCGTATGACAAGCCTCCCGAGAGAATGATGAAAGGCTCTCTGGAACAAAGCATAGATACTTAGAATCGAGCTGTGACAATAAGAAAGACTCTATAGTTTTTGTAACCTTATAATGAAGTTAAATGAGACATCGTTAAGCAAAAATACGTTAAGAATAAAGCAAACTATGCAATGTGTAACTTGGGTGTTTCAAAAGATAAATACTCAAGTCAGACATCTCTTCCAAACCTGATGTTCTCTACTGCTTATTTGACCAATCTTTGCAGCTGTTTGCCAAGATGACATTGGTTTTTTGTTAATATCAGCATACAGTTCAGCAGAAGAGGAACCAGATTCAGATTTATCAACAGCCCAAATTATGCATAATGCAAAACACATCAGCAAGCTCAGGAAACAACAGCCCATTTACTTCAAATAATTACCCTGAACTTTGAAGGATGAACAATTTTGTGAAGAGCATCATTTTGCAGTCACAAAAACATGATGCTCTTGGAGAAGCAACCAGCTGCCTTATAAACTTCAAAGACAGAACATTTTTCAAGCTGCAAGAACATAAATGAATGCCTGTGGTTCTCTCCTTGCTATTACTCAAAACGTTTTAACCATTTACCCCTCTACCACTGTGGTGAAACACACCTAGATCTTAGATCACTCTGGATAAGGGAGGAGAAAGGAGTGATGCACTCTTTGGAAATCACCCAGACTAGACTCAGCCAGCTCTGGAAATCTGAATGAAGCTTATATTTACAGCTTAGCAGAATGTACAAGTAGATATTTGCAGTATATACAGTTATACACAGAAATAGACAAGGTAAAAGGTAATACAGAAACACAACTCCCCTCTCAGAAACCTGACTCCCCAGGAGGGGCTCCCAACCACCCTTCCACTGTCTCCCACCCCTCTACCTTAGCCCAGACGTTGTCTTGTGCCCCAAGAAAGAATGGAGGTTCAGCCAGGGGGGTTAGGAAGCAAGTGCATTAATCAAAGAGATGGAAGGTGAGGTTACAGAGAAAAATGCAGCCCAGAACTCAGGCTGTGCCCAAATGCCTTATCTATGTTTATACTCTAGTTCTTACGCACCTCAGCAAGCCTAAAAAGTGAAGAAGACATCACCACTGTTTCTCTTTCACAGCCTGTGATCTAATCCTTCTCACCAAAACATTCTAGCTAGCTTCAAACTAGCACAACCACTATGCACAACATTTAAGGAATAGTATGCCACAGACCACTCCTACTGCATAATTAAATGGCTGAATATTATTTTTCAGGCTTGAAAAGAGATTAGAGGCTTCCCCTACTAAAAACAGTCAGGTCTATAAAGAAACATTTAAACGTTTTTATCTAATATGCACATAGAATCAACCAGGTTGGAAGAGACCTCAAAGATTGTCCAGGCCAACCTAGCACCAGCCCTGTCCAATCAACCAGATCCTGGCACTAAGTGCCTCATCCAGCCTTTTCTTGAACACCTCCAGGGACAGCAACTCCACCCCTCCCTGGGCAGCCCTTTCCAATGCCAATCACTCTCTCTGCCAACAACTTCCTCCTAACATAATACATAGTTTAGCATTTCCTTTCTTGAAAACAAAAAAAGATGGAGTAAATGTATTCATTGTGCTAGGTAGTTTGTTTCCCAATTGCTGAAAGTCACCAAAGTCACCACCCACTTTATTGATGCTTACAGATAAAATAGGGCATAATATATTTTATAGAGCAGACTAGCACACAACTCAAATTTTGGCCTGGAATATGAGGCAATAGTCAATAAAAGGGTATACTTCCAAGGGAAAATTGCTAGAGTGTAAAATTCCTTTGATCTATGTTTTCATGCTTCCTTTAGTCAGGAACCTTACTGTTTGCTTTGGAAGCAACTAGCATGTGACTATCTTCCCATACAGTCCAAACTGCTTTCACTGGTTAGCATTTGAAACCTAAGTGTGACAAATTAGGTAGATGCTTCTTTCTGAAACCATTCATGAACGGTTCAGTTTATGCATGTGATGCTGTTCAAAAGTCCAGGGCATGGCTTAAATGTACTCTGTGTTTATAGCACTGAAGGCAAAGTAGAGGGAGTTAAGCATTTTGTTTCTTCTGCCTGGTGCTTCCAAAAGTCTTGTGACTGAAGACTGATAGAATCAAAGACTCTGGCTGTATGAGAAAGATGCCTTAAAGGAATGGCTGTAAATGAGGATGATCAGAGGGCTGGAGCACCTCTCCTATAAGGACAGATGGAAAGAGTTCGGGCTGCAAGAGGAAGAGGCTCCCAGCTGACCTTCATGTAGCCTTGCAGGATCTGAAGGGGGCCTACAAAAATTTGGGGAGGGACTTTGTAGGCTCTCAGGGAGTGACAGGACTGGGAGGAATGGAGCAAAGCTGGAGGTGGGGAGAGTCAGACTGGACGTGAGGAGGAAGTTGTTGAGCATGAGAGTGGTGAGAGCCTGGACTGGGTTGCCCAGGGAGGTGATTGAGGCCCCATGGCTGGAGGTGTTTGAGGCCAGGCTGGATGAGGCTGTGGGCAGCCTGCTCTAGGGTGTCTGTGCCCATGGCAGAGGGGTTGGAACTAGATGATCCTTGTGGTCCCTTCTTACCCTGACTGATTGTATGATTCTAAATTAGAACATGGGTCTACCAAGTTCACTATTATGCTTCCAAGAGTGGTCAAAACTGTATTTCTGGAAGAGGACTAAGTTTTCACCAAGTTTGCATTTAACCTTCAATCTTCACAGCAGAAGACAACCTTTTATCATCAAGCCCATGAAGTAAAAGCAAAGCAAAAGGAGAAACTTTAATTTAACCTGGTATTTTTCAGGGCGCAAATGAACAGAAAAGCACTTGGGCAATGTACTCTCAGTATCTCACTGTCCTGGAATGGTTTACTGTAGTATTTGTCTACACAAAAATCATTATTTTTTTTTTAGAGCAATATTGGTGCCAGAACAAATTTCAGTAATTTTTAGCCTTGTGGGTCTTGACAAATTCTTATACTTGTGGGTAATGACAAACATCAGTTTCTAAGTTTCACTGATCACAGTGTAAACTGCATGTTGATTTCTCTGGGGTTTATCTTCAATGTAATCACATTCTTTTGCCCAGGCTTGCCTCAGTCTGTACCCTTATTGAGCAGAGAATGGAAGAGCTAAAAATAGATTGCACTGATCTGTCACATAGACTTCACAGATGAATCAAAGATTAAAGTGGACTTTAATCTGCTGGAAAGATTAAAACAGGTTTATGCATGAAGTTTTCCTATTTTCATGCATCCACAGATTTACCATTGGGGCTGTTTGAGCTGATTTCTAGTTCAGACATGAAAAACATTTGAAACAGAGCACCTTAGAAATGGAAGCTCTGAGAGGAGAGGTAAACATTGTAGGGATAGGCCACAGAATGGCAACAAAGATAAATAAATGTCATTTCAGTGGAGCATCAAAAGCTTTAAGTCTGGAAGCACAGCTTGGACCTTCCCTTTGCTGCTTCTGCTGTGCCCACTGCTGTCTTCCCCCGCCGCTGTTTTGGCTGCTGCTGCTTTTGCTGCTTCATCATCCCTTGACCCCTTCCCCATCTTCCTTAAGGTTATTGTATTTCTGTAGTTGTTTGCTCTTCTTATACTGTTATATTTAAAGTATAAGAAATACAATTTCATTTTTCCTAACATTAAAAAAGAAATTAAATCCATGTTGCAGTGAGTTTACAGGGGAAGGGAACCATCCTAACCCGGGACAACCATCAAAGCAAACTGTGTTTTATAATGAAATCCATAGAACATTGTCTTTCAGTGGTGATATTAATTGTATTAAAAAGCTAGCAGACATAAATTGAAGGGAAATTTGTAATTTGAGTAGACAAATAAAACTTCATGTGAATAGATGAGACTGTAACTATCAAAGCTGGATTGTTTTACCTGCCTGAAACAACAGAAAGCACTTAGTAAAAAGCAGTGCTCTCTCAGGATTGCTGTGCAGCATTTCAAACAGCTGCTAATAGTGCTGCTTCTTTCCAAGAGTTCTGCTTCAGCACGTTTGGAATCAGTCCTTTCACTTTAGATTTCCTCATCAGTAAATCTGTGAAGGTCACTTGGGGTAGGCTATTTAAAAGAGCACTACAAAGCAGGGTAATGTCTTACTGAAAAACAGTCAGAAAACACAGAAGTTGTCTCCCAGCATAGGATGTTTCTGCTCAGTTTTAATAGTTGTCAAATATTAGCCATTTTCTAGCCATCTGGATGTGACAGGACAGTCTATACAGATGTCTGGTCACTGGTGCCTGTTGGCCTACTTTTCTAACCATGAGTGAATTTGAGAAGCAAATCCCTAATAATAAAGCTGTAAAAGACTTCAAGAGCTAGCTCACTTTAGGACTGGAAATCCTGAAGTAGTGGTGAAGATAAATCACAAGTTCTTTTTGAGAAATGTGGTTTTGAACCAAAAACTTACACAAGCAAATCCTACTATTCAGTCTAATCTAGAAACCTTGTTACTGCTGTAACCTCTGGGTGCCAGTTACCAGGGACTGACAGGAGTAGGGTGAATGGAGCAAAGCTGGAGATGCGTAGGTTCAGACTGGGTGTGAGGAGGAAGTTCTTCACCATGAGAGTGGTGAGAGGCTGGAATGGGTTGCCCAGGGAGGTGGTTGAGGCCCCATGCCTGGAGATGTTTAAGGCCAGGCTGGATGAGGCTGTGGGCAGCCTGCTCTAGGGTAGGGTGTCCCTGCCCAGGGCAGAGGGGTTGGAACTAGATGATGCTTGTGGTCCCTTCCAATCCTGACTGATTCTATGATTCAATTACATCCATTCATCTTGCTACAGATTGACTAGCTCTACAGCCAGTAAGTGACTACCAACACAATGCCCTTTTGTACTATGTTTTACAGGCAGACTTTTGAGCTGAAATTTCTATTAAAACAGACCTCCAACAGAAAAAACCCATGATTGGGCAATTTTATCATCATACTCATGTCAGCCAGAGTAAAGACTATAAGGAGCAGAATCTGGAAGGGTAGGAAATGGCATTAGGAAGGTCGAGAGCTTCTCTGGATTTGCTTCAGACATGAAAATATGCATTAAAAAAACCCTGTGGAAACCATTTCAATACAGTTTAAAAAGTAATCTATCTTTAGGGCTCATCACAGAGATGGAGCATTTTAGATTAATTTCAATGGCTAAAGAACAAAGTGTTCTGGCAGGCTAATAGGCCTATGAGATGCCCTGGCTTGCCCCACCCTTCTGTTGATGGGGGAAGCAAGGGCAGAGGGAAAACAAAGGCTTGGGCCCTTATGTCCCCTCTCTAAGTGATAAACAGCTACCCACAGGTGTTTAGGTGCTTGTTGGTGTCTTGCCCAAATAAGGGTGAGCAAGCCCTGGGCTCACCTAATATGGTCAGTTTGGCAAATGCCATTTTGATTGGTGAAGCTCTGTGAACAAAGGAGCCTTTGCAGTCAGGCAAGTAATACAAATTGAGTTAAGTTGCAAGCAGTTGAGCTGCTCCTGTCCTGCTGTCTCTGCCTCACAGCTCTTGGGCAATGTGTTCTGCTCTGCCTCGTGCTTCAGACCAGCTTAGCCCTGATGTTTTGGGCTTGAACTACCTGGAAAATTAAGCACCTCAAGCTTCCCAGGAGAAGGCATTTAAGTGCCTCACAACACGGCAAGAAGTGCCACCAACATGGTGCTCTCTGCACATCTGCGAGATCCTGCCCGCACCTCTGGAACCAGGATCAGCTCAGAGATCCTCTGCCTCTTTCCCAGCACCCTGGGAAGATCTGGAAGCCTCTCAAGGGCCAAGCAGTTCCAACACTGCTGCAAAGGAGTCAGGGTATAGCTTGAAATTCCTACTCCACTGCAGTGAGTAGCACAGACTTGCCCTAGGGCTGCAGGTTGCCTATTTGTAAGTGATGCAAAGCCATTTTGTGGCTAAACTTTTCCAGCTTTTCCTGATTTTCCTAAATGAAGGAGTTGCCCAGATGCATCCTTGGGAGGATTTTCCTGACTGAATTAGGACCCAAATGTAACTCATTTTTAGAGAGTTGTTGGGGGGGAGCTTTCCAGAAATAAAATTAAGTACATATTGTAGAACTCCTGCCTCGTTAATTGCCACAACTAAAATCACAAAGACATTATGCTCTGGGATTGGAAAATTATGCTAGTTTGTGGTTTTGATCCACTATCCCAAGTATAGGAAGACTGTCAATAGTAACCTTTCTACATATATTGTCCCAGAAATAAAGCTAGAGACATAGTATTGCAGGTTGATCAGCTGGGTTTGGAGACTTTACAGGCACTACCTCCAGTAACCTCAAGAACCCAAAACTAGCACAAAGCCACAAACTTCAGATAAATCAGATATTTTGTAAAACCCAGAAAAAGCCTCATGGCCTCTTGCTTCCCTGTAGGGAGAACAGAAGTGGAGGGAAAAAGTAAAAGGAGATTAGTAAGAGCTGCAACAGTAAAAGGAACAGTGTCTGTCCAGAGCATGTCCACAGAAGGGTGACGAGGCTGGTGAGAGGCCTTGAGCACAGCCCTACGAGGAGAGGCTGAGGGAGCTGGGATTGGTTAGCCTGGAGAAGAGGAGGCTCAGGGGTGACCTTATTGCTGTCTACAACCACCTGAGGGGTGGTTGTGGACAGGAGGAGGTTGCTCTCTTCTCTCAGGTGGCCAGCACCAGAACGAGAGGACACAGCCTCAGGCTGTGCCAGGGGAAATTTAGGCTGGAGGTGAGGAGAAAGTTCTTCCCTGAGAGAGTCATTGGACACTGGAATGGGCTGCCCGGGGAGGTGGTGGAGTCGCCGTCCCTGGAGCTGTCCAAGGCAGGACTGGACGTGGCACTTGGTGCCATGGTCTAGCCTTGAGCTCTGTGGTAAAGAGTTGGACTTGATGATCTATGAGGTCTCTTCCAACCTTGGTGATACTGTGATAGTGCCTATGAAGGGTTGCAATCTTACATTCCTTCTGTGTGGTTTTAGACACCTTTCCTCAAAAGAAAGTTTATCAGCATTAGAAGCAGTAAAGAACACCAAATGTAATCACATTAATGAAGTGTTTTCTTTATGCAGAGATCCTGAAACAAACCTAGATCTTAGATCACTCTGGATAAGGGAGGAGAAAGGAGTGATGCACAGCACAGAAGAAATGAACATGGAATGGTTACCTGCTGTTTTTCATGATAAAGAAGCTAGCTGAAATAAGTTAAGTATATATTAAACAGTACATCTTCAATATCTTGTACGTTTTATGGGCTTGCTTTGTTTTGCAGACTATGTTGTGTGCTGTTTGCATAATAGTTAGAGTGCACTGCACTCAAATAAACAGGTTTATTTGATGTGCTGCTTATATACCTTCTGCAGCTAGGAAAAAAAAAAGATCCTGTCCAGCAAAGATTCTCCTCAGGGCTTAAAAAATTAAACCATGAATGACAGATGACAATGCTTTAAAAGTTAAAACTGTACCATCACAGTATCACAGTATTATCAGGGTTGGAAGAGACGTCACACATCATCAATCATGTTCATACCTAATTGATTTCAATCAGTAAAGAGAACACACAAAAAATTGAAGCATTCAAATTTAGCCCTGTGTGCTACTTTGAAGCTAGAACGTTTTGGTGAGAAGGATCAGATCACAGGCTGTGAAAGGGAAAAGCAGTGGTGATGTCTACCTCACTCATAGGCTTGCTGAAAGGTGTAAGAACAAGAATCCAAACATAGATAAGGCAATTCCGCTGGGGAGCTCAGAGATGCATATTTTTTCCTCTCTCTATCCTTTCTGCTGCTTCTTTGATTAATCCACTTTGCTTCCTAACCCCCTGGGTGAACGGTGGAAGGGTGGTTGGGAGCCCCTCCTGGGGACTCAGGTTTCTGGGAGGGGAGCTGTGTTTCTGTATTACCTTTTACCTTGTCTATTTCTGTCTATAACTGTATCTACTATAAATATCTGCTTGTATACTGTGCTAAGCTGTAAATATAAGCTTCATTCAATTTCCAGAGCTGGCTGAGTCTAGTCTGGGTGATTTCCAAAGTGTGGGGGGGGCGGGGAGCACTCAAACCATCACACTCATCTCACCTTTCAGTAGCCAAAGCCACTGATACTATATTTATGGGTACATAAATCACAGAATCATTGAGGCTGGAAAAGACCTCCAAGATCATCAAGCCCAGCCTATAACCCAATACCAGTACATCAGCTATGCTGTCTAACACCTTATAATTAACTAAACCATGGCACTAAATACCTCATAAATATATTAATAGAAACTTTGACTATTTACTACTTACTAATAAGAAACAAGTATTCTATACATTTGAACACCTAGAAACCAAACAGAAGCAATACACAACCCTTGTAAAAAGTAAAAAGAAAATTACCTTATTGTTCACAATTTCAAGGAAAAAAAACAACTTTTACAAATAACTGAAGGAGTTTCCACAACTATTTCATTTTTATGTTGCATTCTTTTTGCTCCAAGACTTTAAATCACTTTAGAACCATGAATAAGTAATCTTGTTCATACACAGTTCATGTAATACTTCATTCTTAATTGTAATCCTGTAACAAAATAGGCTACTCAAGACACTGTCATTCCATCCGAGTCTGTTGTTGCAACTGATGCTTTGTAACACTCTAAATATGCATAATTAGGTGCAATGTAGGGCATAAATAACTGCACTCTACCAGAAAAAAATTCTGTAAATAGTATTTTTGGGAGAGAAAAACATATTCAGAACTTAGAACATTTTGCCTCAGACTACTACGTGTCCCAGTTCAGTTTTCAAGCCTGTGAAAAGACTGAAGGCAAACAGACCAAGTCCCATAGCAGAAAGGAAGCATGTAGATAATGCATTAGCAGGATCTTCACCAAGGTTAAGCTTTTCATACAGTGATTTGTTCACATATTCAGCAATACCTGACTTAGAAAAACTGTTTCAGCTGTTTTCCCATAGCTCAGTGCCACGAGGCAACTACAGGGATATGAAGCATCTCCTCAGAGAGTTGCCTTCTTTTTTCCACACATGTTAATTCTGCATACAAAATGAGTCTTACCCAGATCTAGTTGTTTTATATTCCACCTTAAGAATAGGTTTGCAGGGCTCTGGCTTCTTTCCATCCTTCAACTGCTTTCCTAAAGTGAATTATTTTCTTATGTTAATCTTAAAGTTCCATAACATGACAACAAGTGATTAAGTTCATTATGCAACTTGCAAAGTATATATATTCAACATCTGACAATTAGAGAGCATGTCTTGGAATAAGATCATTAAAAGACTTGTCAAAACTCTCAATATACCAACCCAGAATACTCCAAGCTTAGGGTATTTTTGAGTTGTTGGTTTTTTTGGGGGGATGATGTCTGGGGGCACTTTTTTGTCTGAGTTTTTTTTTGTTTGAGTTCAGGGCCCCTCAATTCAAGAGAGATATTGAGGTGCTGGAACGTGTCCAGAGATGGGCAACAAAGCTGGTGAGGGGCCTGGAGCACAAAACCTATGAGGAGAGGCTGAGGGAGCTGGGGGTGTGCAGCCTGCAGAAGAGAAGGCTCAGGGCAGACCTCATTGCTCTCTGCAGCTACCCAAAAGAAGGTTGCAGCCAGGTGGGGGTTGGTCTCTTCTGCCAGGCAACCAGCAAGACAAAAAGGGGGGACAGTCTCAAGTTGTGCCAGGGGAGGTCTAGGCTGGATGTTAGGAGGAAGTTCTTCACAGAGAGAGTGATTGGAATGGGCTGCCCAGGGAGGTGGTGGAGTTACCATCCCTGGAGGTGTTTAAGAAAAGCCTGGATGAGGCACTTAGTGCCATGGTCTCATTGATTGGATAGGGCTGGGTGCTAGGTTGGACTGGCTGATCTTAGAGGTCTCTTCCAACCTGGTTGATTCTATGATTCTATGATTTTGTTTTGTTGGTTTTTTTTTTCACATGATATATAACATTTGTTTTCAAAAGTACAATTCTCTCCTAAATAAGTTGTTTTAAGTAGCACTGAAGATTTAAAAATTATCTTGTCTCTACCATTTGGCAATGAAAATTAGTCAGTTTACAAGTAAAATGAGGTCTATTCTGAGCGTCAAAAGGTTAAGGCTTGAATTTGAACATCAAAACCTGCTCTTTCTCTACTGTGAACTATTACCATCCGAGGCTTCTACACATACAATTTCCCATGGAGTCAGCAGAAATTATGAGTGTGGCATAAATATGCCTTTTTCCCCCTCATCTGAATGCTGATGAAGTCTGATATAAAGTTCTGAAGAAAATGTAATTTGAAGCCCAAGATCAAAAGAATTTTTTTTTAAAGAAGCCAAAACATCAGACAATCACAGAATCAAGCAGGTTGGAAGAGACCTCCAAGCTCATCCAGTCCAACATAGCACCCAGCCCTAGCCCATCAACTAGACCACGGCATTAAGTGCCTCATCCAGGCTTTTTTTTTGACCAAGACTATATTTAGTTCAGTTTTACTACCACCACAGATGTCAGTTTATTTTCTGACTGCTACAGGATCACATAGTGATCCACAGCTTCCTTTTTTCATTGTAATCCACAGCCAGCACAGTAAATATGGACTGATGGATGCCAGGTACATAAAACTAGGATGCTTAACTATAGCATCTTGTACTATGACAGCAACCTCCTGGATTACCCTCACTGTTACTTTCACACTCAAGAGTCTGAGGTAAATGTTACTAAGGCATGACTTCATGTCATGCACACCATGGTAACCTGGCATTTGTATAGTGCATTTTCGAGGAGCAGCAGCATATTTCACAGCAGAACAACATGAAATGTTAATTTCCTAGGTTAGAGTTGATGCAAGACTTCCCAGAAGTAGGAACATCCTACCAGCTGCTAGTCTCACTGTTATAAACCTTTCCAAGAATTTACAGGCTAATCTACACATTTATACATGAAACAGATGCTTGCTTATATGTATTTTAAACAACATATGGGTTTGTAATGTCAATGAAAAAGCAAGCCCTGCAAAACATACATGAGTTCATTTTGCTATCAATGGCATTAAGTGAAAGGTGAGCTTAAAGTTCATGGATTTAGACAAAAATGCACTCACTTCAGACTTCTTAAAAATGGAATTTATCAGAATTTGATAGGACAGAGTAAATGTTTTACTTGCACTTATTGCTTTACTTGCACAGTAAGTGCACTTTTAATACTCTGGTTTGCAAAACAACTCTATTAAAACTAAGTTCTGTGTGTTTGAACAGTTAAAGGGTAACAGTGGCTAACTGTTTTCATCTTACCATGTGGAGTGATTGTCTGGAATGGTTTGGTAGGAGATTTTACATTCCATATGGTCAAGGTACCATCTGAGTGACTACAAACAAACTGTTTTCCTTCGTGATGCCAAGCCACAGAGTGAATAGCCTGTGTAAGAGAAGGGAGATAAAAAAAACAGACCAGTGTATCAGTATCATTTTATTCTTGCTCCATTAGACAGCAAAAGGAAATTAGATAGCTACTAATTAAGTCTTATTGCTCTTAGTACATGCTAGCTTATTTAAGAGGGAAAAAAATCCTCTTCAGTGCAATAACAAAGTACTTTTCAACAATGGGTATCATGCAGAGATTAAAATCCAAGCACTTGGTGCTTTACTAACCAACATAAGTTTAACTGGGAAAAAAACTACCTTGTCCATACTATAAGTTCCTACTTCATAGAATTATTAAATCAAAATTTTAAATGACATTTTGAAACATCTAATGTGGATAATAAACACAAGAGGCAAGCATTGGCTTAGAACATAAAGTCAGAATTGAAATAAGAACTTTCTGAAACGACGATAAAAATTAGTTTGAATAAGCATTCCAGTGTTGCAATAGCAGTTTTGAGGGATAGGAAGGTAACTCCTTCCATGAATACAGAAACCTATTACTATTAAAAGAAACATAATTTAATATTTTATATATTGAATTAGGAATGATTAAGGCATGCCACAAGAAATCTTACAGCAGGGAAAAGTAAAAAGATAATTAAAGGAAGTCTAGTTGCTGCCTTAAGGTCAGAGAAGAGTCAACAGTGAAGCAGAGTGTAAATAAAGCAAATTAACTATTGAGAAATGACTGATGCCATTTCCAGCATCAATACTAGCACATGGAGATGTTATACATTAGGTCACATTCAAGAAAATTTTAGTTATAGTATAAAAATAAGCAATGAAAGCTCAAAGTATTTACCACACAGTAAGTGCAGAAAGAAGTATTATCTGCCAGAAACACTGAACTTGGATGCTACCAATAAAGCAGACTTGCTTAATACTTATGGCAAAGGTATTACTCTTGTTAGACTGAAAGCAGGACTCCAATATGTGAAAGGTAGTGCACTGTGCAATAGAATCTCTGCTCAGAAGATGCTATCTGTAAGCAGAGCTTATGGTCACTCCAGCTCATCAGGTACCTACAGATTTCTTCTGTGAGGAAACCTGGGTGTGAGAGCAGCAGGGAACCCTAAGCAGCAGTGAAAGCTTACACAGTTAACTACTAGGAGGAGAAAAATCACGAGACAGGTCTAAGCTAGCTTTACCTAAAGTGATTATACACAGGCCAGATGTTCATATTTCACAGAAGTACACTGTAGAAAAACTAGTTTCTAGCAATATGATTGGGAGAATCCAGTGATCATATGACAGAAGAAAACAACTACACTACATAAGCGTACAGTCTCCAACAATAACTTTTGCAGGTTAAAGTATTAGAAGATCTGGAGCTACATACTAAGTTCAGTATTTCTTATTGAAATTTAGTTTTGTCCCCTGTGTAGTGTGGAATCACTACAGGTTTTGTTTGAAAGCATCTTCACAGTTAGACATATACAGCCCAGACATCTCAAAAGAAGTCTCCTTGAGTCAAAGTTTTGCTCATCCTGGCTGTAAGATAAATTTTCAGTAGCAAATTAATGCCAATACTACGACTGAAATCTTGCATCAGTGTTAAAAATTTGCTTTTACTTATTTCAACAACATGTCACCAAAGTCAGAGACCAGCAAGTTTAAAAGTGCCCATCTGGTAAACTGAAGAATCATAGAATCAATGAGGTTGGAAGAGACCTCCAAGCTATCCAGTCAACTAGACTACAGCACTAAGTGCGTCAGCCAGGCTTTGTATGAACACTTTCAGGGGTGGTTGCATTTCAATAAGCTCTTTTCACTAAGAAAATCAGTTATCCAGATTATAATTGTCCATGCAGTAAGCATGTTTTAAATACTCTTCATGTGGCATCTAACCCTGACAACAGTAGGCAGCCCATGGTGTCAATGGAACAGTTTCTGATACGTACTTATGTAGAAACAGGTTTTAAGAACCACGAAGAAAGCAAGGTTTATTGAAGAAAGGATAAATCTGAGCTATGAACACTTTTTCCTTTTCTTGAAAAAGTTCAGGGGAAAGGAAACTCAACAAGCCCTCACTACTGAAAGAGCCTTAATGCTTAAGAACATAAAGAGATCTGATAAACTCAGCACAAAGGAGAAGGATGACTGCCATCACAATTGCTGCAAGAAACCTGGTGGGATGGAAAGAACACTGAAGGACAATAATGAGAACTTTTGCTTTATGGCTACTTATTATCTGGTTTTATAGAGCATCTGGTTCCATTTAGCAGTGCAGCTAAGCATTATTTAAAGCTTAACAAAATGCATGGTTTAGGTATTTTTAAGAGACTTCCACTAATAATTCTGTGGGCTGAGTATGCTAAACTTTGGTACAGAACACTGTCCTTGCTATTACACAATGCACATTTTCACATCAGCTATTACACAATTCACAATGTCATGTAAGCCTGAAAAATAAAACCAGACCTGCAAACAGCTGTTATCAAAATCTCCAGGCATACAACAGGCTAATATCTGCAAGTGGCAAGGGAAAAGAGTACAGCAAATTTAGGTGGTATGGGTTGGTTAACAGCAACAGCCTCAATCATCACAACAAAACTGAGAAATCATCTCTGGAATCAAGAGCAAAAGTTTTGACTTTTGTTCCCCATGGTTAATGCTAGTGCTAGAATTTGAAGGAAAGCATGAGGGCATAGAGTCAGTCATCAGCAAGTGTGCAGATGACACTAAGCTGGGGGCAGATGTGGCTGGGTTGGAGGGCAGAAGGGCTCTGCAGTGGGACAGATGGGCAGAGTCCAATGGGATGGGGTTCAATAGCTCCAAGTGCAGGGTGCTGCACTTTGACCACAACAACCCCATGCAGAGATACAGGCTGGGGTCGGAGTGACTGAGAGCAGCCAGACGGAGAGGGATCTGGGGGTGCTGACTGATACCCACCTGAACATGAGCCAGCAGTGTGCCCAGGTGGCCAAGAGAGCCAGTGGCATCCTGGCCTGCATCAGGAATGATGTGGTCAGCAGGAGCAGGGAGGTCATTCTGCTCCTGTACTCTGCACTGGTTAGACCACACCTTGAGTACTGTGTTCAGTTCTGGGCCCCCCAGTTTAGGAGGGACGTTGAGATGCTTGAGCGTGTCCAGAGAAGGGCGACGAGGCTGGGGAGAGGCCTTGAGCACAGCCCTACGAGGAGAGGCTGAGGGAGCTGGGATTGGTTAGCCTGGAGAAGAGGAGGCTCAGGGGAGACCTTATCGCTGTCTACAACTACCTGAAGGGAGGTTGTGGCCAGGAGGAGGTTGCTCTCTTCTCTCAGGTGGCCAGCACCAGAACAAGAGGACACAGCCTCAGGCTGCACCAGGGGAAATTTAGGCTGGAGGTGAGGAGAAAGCTCTTCACTGAGAGAGTCATTGGACACTGGAATGGGCTGCCCGGGGAGGTGGTGGAGTCGCCGTCCCTGGAGCTGTCCAAGGCAGGATTGGACGTGGCACTTGGTGCCATGGTCTGGAATTGAGCTCTGTGGTAAAGGGTTGGACTTGATGATCTGTGAGGTCTCTTCCAGCCTTAGTGATACAGTGAAAAATCAGGCAAAAGCCACTGAGGTTGCAAATCTATACACAGCTTCCTAGACGCTGAAAAGCCTGTAGGAGCAATTCATTTTCCCCAGTTTTACTTAAAACATACTGATTCAAAATTAAGTCTTATTAAAATTTTATCAATCCTCATCATGATTTAAAAGTTCACTTAGTACAACATTCGGTGCCATGATGCAGCAGTATGCTTTAATTAGCTGGTGCTGATTAAGTTGTCTCAGATATTGTGGAATGCATTACTGATCATATGGATCCTGATCAGGCAAGTTAATCCCTCATGACAAGTTCACACACTAGTATCACAGAGGATCTCTGAAAGTCCTTTCCAACTCAAACCACTCTGCAATTCTATGATGTAAGCTACAAGATATTTGTATCCTTTAAAGAAGTTATCTGAACAGGTGATTGTCACTGGCTGCATTGAAAGTGCTGCTGATACTCAGTACCACGCTGCCACTCTGCCAGCTTCAACATGAAAGTGCTCACTGGAGCAAAGTACCATGGGGCTTGAAGTTCAGATGGTAACATGACAGGTTTCCTGGCCCAGCTGCTGTTTCTGGGTTTTGGTATGTTAGTCTTTTCTGTCGTGCCGGCTGCAGGTTAGGGGAGGCGAGTGGTGTCCCTGGCTCCTGCTGCTGCTTCTGCTTTCAGCTGCACTTCCCTAGAACCAGGCTAAGGTAATTGTGTTTGCAGCATCTCAGTAAAGTCCTTATCTCAATCCGGAGTTTTTTGGTGTTACTTTCCCTCCTTTCAGTGTGGGAAGAGAAGGGCTTGTAAGAGAGGGCTCTATTAATCCAGAACAGTTACCCAAGTTCTGACCTCTTCAAATTTCTAAATCCATCCATTTACAAACATGGACCAGATAGGTGCAATTAGGTATAGGCTGGATGTTAGCAGGAAGTTCTTCACAGAGACAGTGATTTAGAGTGGGCTGCCCAAGTAGCCCATTCCATTTAGAATCACAGAATCAGCCAGACTGGAAGAGATCTCCAAGCTCAGCCAGTCCAACCTAGCACCCGGCCCTAGCCAATCAACCCGACCATGGCACTAAGTGCCTCAGCCAGGCTTTGCTTGAACACCTCCAGGGACAGTGACTCCACCACCTTCCTGGGCAGCCCATTCCAATGCCAGTAACTCTCTCTGCCATCAACTTCCTCCTAATATCCAGACTAGATCTCCCCCAGCACGACTGGAGACTGTGTCCCCTTGTTCTGCTGCTGCTTGCCTGGCAGAAAGACCAACCCCACCTGGTTACAGCCTCCCTTCAGGTACTTGCAGACAGCTATGAGGCCTGTCCTGAGCCTCCTCTTCTGCAGGCTGCACACCCCCAGCTCCCTCAGCCTCTCCTCACAGAGCTGTGCTCCAGGCCCCTCACCAGCTTTGTGGCCCTCTTCTGGACATATTCCAGCACCTCAACATCTCTCTTGAATTGAGGAGCCCAGAACTGGACACAGGACTCAAGGTGTAGCCTGACCAGTGCTGAGTATTTATGATTCTAAATCTTGTCAAGAAAGAAAAACACAATACTGAAAAATAAAAAGTAGTATGCAGCTACTGAGACACAATGGGTGAGATGTTATGAAGATTGTTTTAATGCAGTCAACTGTGCAAGTGCCTAATGGCTCTAATGACATCCTTTGGTATCAGGCAAATCATGTATCAGGGTTGCATTTTTTTCCTCTTCCTTTTAATCCCACAGGCTCCTTTGACAGGTTTTTAATGCTGTAAAATGATCACTTAAACTCAGCCATGTACCAGAACACTGAGCCTAAAAATACTAAAAAATGTTTGCTGTGTTAATACTACCAAAGCTTACTTCAGATTGGAATAAAACACTACTTGAAGAAAGGCTTTTGTTAAAAAAAATAGGTTTAGTTTTCAGAAGTTGCACTTCAATTGTTTAGGAAAACATAGCACAGGAAACAGTACAAACTATGATCCACATAAGAAATGTGTAACATCTAAAATTTCCTGAATGCTTGAACACAAAAGGCTTAATAATGATGCAAAAAGATGTTCCAGTCTTATTTTTCCACCAAGGCTGCGCAAGACAAAAGAAAGCAAACAACAACAAAGAGATGTTTAGAGGAAAGGCTTTTCAAAAGCACTTCTAAAGAAAAGTTCATTCACAACTGCAGTTCCATTATGCCACAGGCAATTTTCTCCTGATTCTTTGAAGAAGAATGGTACACTCCACATTCTTTGAACTACTTCTAAACATAGAATCATAGAATCAACCGGGTTAGAAGAGCCCTTCAAGCTCATCCAGCCCAACCTAGCAGCACCCAGCCCTAGCCAATCAACCAGACCATGGCACTAAATGCTTCATCCAGGCTTTGTTTGAACACCTCCAGGGATGGTGACTCCACCACCTCCCTGGGCAGCCCATTCCAATGCCAATCACTCTCTCTGTGAAGAACTTCCTCCTAACATCCAGCCTAGACCTCCCCCAGCACACCTTGAGACTGTGTCCCTTTGTTCTGCTGCTGCTGGCCTGGCAGAAGAGACCAACTCTGTCCTAGCTACAGCCTCCCTTCAGGTAGCTGTAGACAGCAATGATGCCTGTCCTGAGCCTCCTCTTCTCCAGGCTAAACACCTCCAGCACCTCCTCTTCTCACAGGGCTGTGCTCCAGGCCCCTCCCTAGTCTTGTTGCCCTTCTCTGAACACCTTCCAGCACCTCAACATCTCTCTGGAATTGAGGAGCCCAGAACTGGACACAGCACTCAAGGTGTGGCCTGACCAGTGTTGAGTACAGGGGAAGAATAACCTCCCTTAGCCTACTGGCCACACTGTTCCTGAGCCATGCCAGGATGCTATTGTCTCTCTTGGCCACCTGGGCACACTGCTGACTCATATTGAGCTTACTATCCGCCAGTACCTTCAAGTCACATGTTTAAAAGACCACTGTCAACTATAAAGTGATGAGAGGGTAGACTAATATTTCTAGCAACCAGTCTTCATGCTCTCAATGTGCCTGGCCATCTTATTCACAATGTCTGATGAAGCACAGAGTCACAGTAAGTGATGAGGCTAGAAGAAACATCTGAGGTCAAGTCTAGCCACTTGCTTAGAGCTCACAATCTCACCACTACTGCTAAGCCACTGCCACTGAACCACAGTCACCTCTCAACAGCAGCCACTATCACTCAAACAAGCAAGTTTCACAGCACTGCTACAGAAGAAAGACTGAAGAGGATCCAGCTGCAGGGTTGTGACCACTATGTCTGGGCCTTCAGCATTATGCAAATTGCAGCTGTGCTGTGCTGAACTCTGCTGATGTCAGTCTGTAACTCTCAGCAGCAATAAAGCTCGCATGGCAGTTAGGGTGCTGTGATTTCTAATAGGCATAGTATCAGTCATAGCCCTCAAAGTGACTTGAGATGGCATTTCAGACTGATAGGACTACACAGCTCACCAGTATTAGAATTACTCATTTTCAGCAGGGTCAGAGGCAGTTTCCCCTGTGCTAATAAGCAGGCCTGTTTCACAACTCAAGACTCCTTTGTGACACTTCTGATACACTTCAGTAGTCTTAGATGGCAGAGTTGGGGAGGAAGAGAGAAGAGAGAGCGTGAAGAAGATGACTAGAAAGATAACATCATGGAGTTGACTATTCCATTCACTACTGAAACTGAGGATAATGCTCTATTTTTGCAGCTATATACAAAGGCAGCAAAGAATAAAATGAAAGAGACACAGAAGAAGCCTTACGTCACCCAACTTGCACTAACAAGACATCTATACGTAGCATCCACTTTCTGTACCTTTCTGTTCATTATCTTCTCTGTATCTGATTGGATCATCTATTGAGTGTTTGATCCAGAAACAATGACAGCCCTCTCTGCCATGACACCTTTCAAGAAACACCTATTTTTCCTACTGTTTGACAAAATCAATCATTTCATTTCTATGCTATTCAGGCCAGAAGAATTTTAAAGGTGCCTAACTGCATCAAATCCAAATTTAGAAGGGCATTATTCTATTCTGCCTTCCCCCTGAGAAGATTAGATCTACATAACTTGCCCACTGAAGCAGAAATTCCTTGTCATACAACGTTAAATGGATGAGAATCAACAAATTATTACTGTAAGCAATATTTTTTTCCCCAAAGAAATATTTTTCTTAAAGGGCAACTGGAACTCACAAAACACATCTCTCAACCTCTAAGACTTGAATGGCCCAAGATATGTATATATAAATAATATATATATTTGAACAGCCTTATGTATGAAGGGAGGCTGTAGCCAGGTGGGGTTGGGCTCTTCTCCTGGGCAACCAGCAACAGAACAAGGGGACACAGTCTCAAGTTGTGCCAGGGGAGGTCTAAGCTGGATGTTAGGAAGAAGCTGTTGGCAGAGAGAGTGCTTGGCATTGGAATGGGCTGCCCAGGGAGGTGGTGGAGTCACTGTCCCTGGAGGTGTTTAAGAAAAGACTGGATGGGGCACTTAGTGCCATGGTCGGGTTGACTGGATAGGGCTGGGTGCTAGGTTGGACTGGCTGAGCTTGGAGATCTTTTCCAACCTGTCTGATTCTATGATTCTCACTAATCAGGACAGTGACACTCAAAATCCACTCCATAGATCTTATATTTTCTGTCCCTTTCTTATCCATTACTAAGTTACGATAATGCCAATTTCTTTCCCAAACAATCTGACTTTTAGATACGTAATTTCCTCCCTTGCAATCAAAAATAAAACTGAACTAGCTGTCTTCACTTATAAATCCCAAAGGGAATTGAAGACGAGACAGCTGAGCTATTCACTGTTCACAACCTCTCAAGACAGGGTTGGTTAAAGAATACAAGTATGGAGTCAATCTTTAAACAAATGAACCACAAAATTCATGGAAAAGCAAAATAATTTTCATAGTGTCATAGAATCATAAAATCATAGAATCAACCAGGATAAGATAATAAAAAGCACTTTTATAAATGTATCAATGCTAAAAAGAAGGGCAAGAAGAGCCTCCACTCCTTACTGATCCAGGAGGGGAACACTATAACTGATGATGAAGAAAAGGCTGAGGTCCTGAATGCCTTCTTCGCCTCAGTTTTCAACAGTAAGGAGGGAGGAGTTCAGGGCAAGTGGCCTCTTGAACTGGGGGATGGGGTCGGGGAGCAGTGTGTTCCCCTGGAAATTCATGAAGAATTAGTTCAGGACCTGCTGAGCCATCTGGACACCCACAAGTCCATGGGACCAGATGGGATCCATCCCAGGGTGCTGAGAGAGCTGGCAGCTGAGCTGGCCAAGCCACTCTCCATCATTTTCCAGCAGTCCTGGCTCACCGGAGAGGTCCCAGGAGACTGGAAACTGCCAACGTGGTCCCCATCCACAAGAAGGGTCGGATGGAGGAACCTGGGAACTATAGACCTGTCAGCCTGACCTCAGTGCCAGGGAAACTGATGGAGCAGGTTCTCTTGGGGGTGGTAAGAGCACACCTGAGGGATGGCAAAGAGCTCAGGTCCAGGCAGCATGGGTTTAGGAAGGGCAGATCCTGCCTCTCCAACCTGATCTCCTTCTATTATCAGGTGAGCCGCTTGGTGGATGTGGGGAGCCTGTGGATGTGCTCTATCTGGACTTCAGCAAGGCCTCTGACACTGTCCCCCACAGCAAACTGCTGGCTAAGCTGTCAGCCCATGGCTTGGATGGCAACACTCTGTGCTGGGTTAGGAACTGGCTGGAGGGCCGGACCCAGAGAGTGGTGGTGAATGGTGCCACATCCAGCTGGTGGCTGTCACTAGTGGTGTCCCTCAGGGATCAGTGCTGGGCCCCATCCTCTTTAACATCTTCATAGATGATCTGGATGAGGGCATCGAGTCAGTCATGAGCAAGTTTGCAGATGACACTAAGCTGGGGGCAGATGTGGCTGGGTTGGAGGGCAGAAGGGCTCTGCAGCGGGACCTTGACCGCCTGGACAGATGGGCAGAGTCCAAGGGGATGGGGTTCAATAGCTCCAAGTGCAGGGTGCTGCACTTTGGCCACAACAACCCCATGCAGAGATACAGGCTGGGGTCAGAGTGGCTGGAGAGCAGCCAGACAGAGAGGGATCTGGGGGTGCTGATTGATACCCGCCTGAACATGGGCCAGCAGTGTGCCCAGGTGGCCAAGAGAGCCAGTGGCATCCTGGCCTGCATCAGGAATGGTGTGGTCAGCAGGAGCAGGGAGGTCATTCTGCCCCTGTACTCTGCACTGGTTAGACCTCACCTTGAGTATTGTGTTCAGTTCTGGGCCCCCCAGTTTAGGAGGGACATTGAGATGCTTGAGTGTGTCCGGAGAAGGGCGACGAGGCTGGAGAGAGGCCTCGAGCACAGCCCTATGAGGAGAGGCTGAGGGAGCTGGGATTGGTTAGCCTGGAGAAGAGGAGGCTCAGGGCAGACCTTATTGCTGTCTACAACTACCTGAGGGGTGGTTGTGGCCAGGAGGAGGTTGCTCTCTTCTCTCAGGTGGCCAGCACCAGCACACAGCCTCAAGCTACGCCAGGGGAGATTTAGGCTGGAGGTGAGGAGAAAGTTCTTCCCTGAGAGAGTCATTGGACACTGGAATGGGCTGCCCGGGGAGGTGGTGGAGTCGCCGTCCCTGGAGCTGTTCAAGGCAGGATTGGACATGGCACTTGGTGCCATGGTCTAGCCTTGAGCTCTGTGGTAAAGGGTTGGACTTGATGATCTGTGAGGTCTCTTCCAATCGTGATAATACTGTGATACTGTGTAAACATGAAGTCATGCATACACACAATGGACTTTGAGCTGAAAATTAACACCAAAGAACGAGACTCTAGTTTTAGAGCAGGTTATTCCAAGGACCTATCTGCTTAATGCCTGCATCCAGAAGCTCATCCAGTATTAGCATCAGGAAAGAAATAAAACATAACTACTCCACACCATAACTCCATTGTGACCACATTTTGAATACACTATGTTGTTGTGTTTCTCTTTTATAAAGCAAAGATACAATAGAATGTTTAAAACCAGAAAGTTAAAGCCAAAAGAATGAAAAAGTATAGAATGAACTTGATTTAAACTAGGAATATACAGTAGAGATAAGTTATGAAATAAAGCAAGATGGAATGAACTGGGTTCACACAATGAAACAAAAATTGCTCTTCATATAATGTACTGTTAGGCTTATACAGACACTTAAGAAAGAGAACATCAGAGCTGAATGAGGTTTAACAGCCCTGACTACCTAAGGCTCAGACTACTTCAGAATTTTGCCCTTCAAGTAAGTCCCTTTTTGGTAGAACTAAGACACAAGCATGAACACCGAGTCAGAACCACCATACAAAAAACCAGATGCTGTCTTGTGAGAAGTGCAGCACAGAGCTAAGGAAAACACATCTGCTGTGATACAAGAAACAGGCCTAACTTGTACTGAACAATGATACAGACATTTCACAATTACCAGAAAGTAATTGAGACTAACATGCCATAAAATACATCACCTTGCATATGGTGAATTGTTTCTCCTAACCTATCTTTCAAAAAGCTTACACTCACTTAAGAAACAAGATGTTAAAATAAATGAATGTAATACCATTGTTTTTTCTCACATGCCCTAGTTTTGTTTCAAACCTTCATCTTAGCTTAAAGAAAAACAAAGGAGAGGGTGGGGAATGAAGGAGGTTGTTTACAGCACTATCCTAGTCAAACTATTTAGTGGCTTCTTTCCTCTGTACACCTTTCAGAATGGGAGCAATCCCAAACCATGGAAATTGCTAAGCCATCTTTTTAACCTTAAGTTTTTAAATACAGGTGAAAGCCACACTACTCAAAATTAAAAAAAAAAAAACAACATTTGAAAGCTTCCCCAAATTTACTCAAGAATCAGCCCCCAAAATCACTAAAGAAATCCATGCCACCATTCATTGTTTTATAAACTTCAACTCTGTCAACACTTACTCGGGTCTGAAGTTTCTATTATTCAAACACTATGGCTCTTTTAGAGAACACTTCAAGTACTTGCAATTTCAAAGAGACTTATTTATTGATCCACTGGAGACAGAAGTAGCAGAAGAAATGAAAGAAAAATAATAAAAGTCACTATTAGAATAGCAAATTATATCCTCACAGTAAGTAATGCAGATGAAAAACGTTACCTCATCGTGTGTGTATCTGTAATCTGCCTTCTTTGACTTCAGATCCCATAATACCACTGTTCCAGACTCAAAGCCAATCAGAAGCTGCAATAATAAGCAGATTTATTAGGTCTTGTTAAGGGTAAGCAGAACCAATATGATTTGCAATACCTTTAAGTCCTTGTCCCAGACAGATGCAGTATTAACTACCTGTGGTTACTACATTGAGTGTATGAAGACAACAATTAATGAGATGTGGTAAAGACCTCAATGTTAGAGATGTTTACTTTGCACTTGCATTCTCCTAAACTTTTGGGTAAGCAGAACCAATACAACTTGCAATACCTGTAAGTTCTTGCCTCAGACAGATGCACTATTAACTACTTGCAATTACTACACTGAGTGTATGAAGAGAATTAATGAGATGTGGTAAAGACCTCAATGCTAGAGATGTTTACTTTGTACTTGCATTCTCCTAAACTTTTGGCTAATCCAACTGACATTCATGTAAAATTAAAGGAAAAAAAAAAGGCATTTTTCTGAAGGCTCATTGGAAATCTCCTTGAATTCCAGAAAGGTCAATACTAAACTTTCTTTAATGCATTCCTTTTGAGTGAACACAGGTGGGATGGAAAAGAGAAATTTTTACTGTGCATTTCTTCACTAGCATTCGTTCTCCTTAGATTTGTGATATTCTTCCTGAAGTTATAAGTAATGGTTTATTGTCTCTAAGGAAACAATGCCATGTGAGCTTTTCTGTGTGTTAATCACAACTGAGACAACTGGATAAAGGAGCACCAAGAACATCAGACAGAATGAAGAGGGAAGCTAGAGAGATAATTTTTCAAGTAACCTTTTTGTTAGACTCAAGATTAAACTGTTTCCATAGGGAGAGAGGATTCACATAGTCCATAGTAAATGGTCTAACACATTGCTAAGTGCTTGAGTGTTCTCTCCTATTTTAAGCAATGCTTGTCTTAATGAAGACAAAATAGGGAAAACATAAGGCAGTAGCAATAGGCTTGGCACTTGTTATACAGAAGGCAGCAATGCAGCTTTATTTTTCATAGGTGCTGTACCTACTGTGAGATCTTTGCTTTGAGCAATGTAACTACAGGAAAAGCAGCTCCAGCACTGAGCAGCACACCTTCACTCCAAATGCCTTTTTCCACCATGGACATACAGAAAGTAAGTATCCATCTGCAGAGATTTATTCAGTCTTAAAAGAGTACCTCCTGTGAGCAAACCGAAGTGTCCTATCAGCTGACAGATGAAATACTGCATCTAATTCAGAGCTACACAGCACAAAAATACCCTAAATTATCAGATATGCTTCATCTACTCTACTCTGCCCTGGTGAGACATCATCATGAATACTGCCTTCAGTTTTGGGCTCCCAAGTTAAGAGGGACAGGGATCAGCTGGATAGAGTTCAGCAGAGGGCTACAAGGATGATTAGGGGACTGGAGACCGCTGCCTTATGAAGAGAGGCTGAGGGACCTGGGACTTTTTAGTCTGGAGAAGAGAAGACTGAGAGAAGATTTAATAAATGTATGTAAACATCTGAGGGCTGGTTAGGAGTGGGGGAACAGGCTCTGCTCACTTGCTCCCTGAGATAGGACAAGGAGCAATGGGTATAAGTTGCAGCACAAGAGATCCCACCTCAACACAAGGAGGAACTCCTTTACTGTTAAGGGTCACAGAGCACAGGCACAGACTGCCCAGAGAGGCTGAGGCATCTCCTTCTCTGGAGACTTTCAAGGCCTGTCTGGATGTGTTCCTCTGTGACCTGTGCTAGATTGTGTGGTCCTGCTCTGGCAGGGGGGTTGGACTCAATGATCTCCTTGGGTCTCCTCCAACCCCTAATATCCTGTGATCTACTGAAGGTGAATATTAGATTTTTTTTTGCCCTACAGTGTCACGTATACTCTTCCAAATTACCTTGCTTATCATAAGCCATATTTTATATTAATTCTAACTTGACATTTTAAGGAAAATAATCAATTAGAAGGATAACAGGATGAACAAACTCTTAAAATGAGCACCCAGGAGATTCTGGCAACTGCACCGGAATCTTCAGCACTTACTTTTAGGAAGTGTTTTAGAGTCTGGCCATACAATCCTGATAAAACCCAGAAACTCTTAAACTTTAATTGACAATAATTAAACATAGGGCAGGGGTGAAATACACTGGAGTAAATATTATTTATCCTTTCTGAAGTTCTATTGATTCCATTGCATTCAGACTCAAGGGTCCTCAATTCTGGAGTGAAGTGCAAAGTTAATTCTGCATTTAAAAGAACCCTTAGTTACGCACTTACTGCGGTAAGCTTCATCCCAGTGGAAAACAACATACAGCTGGAGCAGCTTTGCTATAAGGACAGACTGAAAGAGTTGGGGCTGTGCAGGCTGGAGAAGAGGAGGCTCTCAGGTGACCTTACTGTGGCCTTGCAGGATCTGAAGAGGGCCTCCAAAAAAGCTGGGGAGGAACTTTTTAGGCTGTCAGGGAGTGACAGGACTAGGAGGAATGTAGCAAAGCTGGAGGTGGGGAGATTCAGACTGGAAGTGAGGAGGAAGTTGTTGAGCATGAGAGTGGTGAGAGCCTGGACTGGGTTGCCCAGGAAGGTGGTGGAGGCACCATCCCTGGAGGTGTTTAAGGTTAGGCTGGCTGAGGCTGTGGGCAGCCTGCTCTAGGGTAGGGTGTCCCTGCCCATGGCAGGGGGGTTGGAACTGGCTGATCCTTGTGGTTCCTTCCAACCCTGACTGATTCTCTCTAAATTGTTACTGTTGGAGTGAAACATCAAGTGCCTAGGATACAAGCTTATAACTAGCATGCTACTAAAATGGTCAAACCACTGCTGATACAATAGTATATCATTCCCTCTCCTGTTTTACCCATCACTAATATGTCAACTGAAAAGCAAGTAAAGAATGAAAACATTTCTTGCGTATGTGGAATGGTAGTAAGGAAAATTATTTTCTCTCTCCTTGAAGATTCTTCACAAACAGGAGTTCAAAACTCTAGGATACTTCTGAGAAATTACACCACCTGTGCTAGTTTGAAGCTATTTGGAATATTCTAGTGAGAGAAATTAGATAATAGACTGTGAAAAGGAAACAATGGTGATGTCTTCTGCACTCATAGGCTTGCTGAGATGATAAAAACAAGAACACAAACCAGAGAGGACAGAGAGGCAAAGTCAGTGTCTCTGTCAGAGTGTGTGCCTCTGTCTCTGGGCTGCTTCTGTGTAACTAATCCTTCTGCCTTCTAACCTCCCTTGCCAATACTCACAGTTCACCTAGCACATAAGGCAAACTCTGGGATAAGGTAGTGAAAAGATGATGGAAGGGTGGTTGGGAGCCCTCCTGGGGAGACTGATTCCTGGGACAAGTCTTATGTTTCTGTATTATCTTTGTCTATTTCTATCTACAGCTGTATAGACTGTAAATATCTGCTTGTATATTGTGCTAAGCTGTAAATATAAAGCTTCAGTCCTTAACTTCCAGCTTGGCTGAGCTGATTTTTAAGAGTTGGGGGGGTGGGTAACCATCACACCAACCAAAAATACAAGATTTAATTCAATCACACAGGATTAATCTAGAGCAGTCACTAATGACATGTCATTTAAAGTTGCATCAAGTCTCTCCAGACAAGTTACAACCATTCTTTTGTCAGGGGTTTAAGCAATCTTGGAATAAAACACATACAAGACTGCTGTTTCCAAAGCCTTCTTTCATATTTTAAGGGGTTTTGTTTTGTTCTTTTTTTTTTTTTTCCAAATCCCTCTTATTTATTCTTCAACATGGACCAAGTGGTCTGAATCAAAGTTGCAATAGAATGCCAAGATATGCTAAACAACTATATGGGTCACACAAGCCAAAACAAAACTGAAGATTTCCACTAGAGTGAGTTATGTAATCTCATCCCACGACTTGGAAAAGAAGTTTGTTACCTGAGGTGCAAACTTAGTCTTGCAACCATGAATTAAGTGGGTAATCGCTGTCACCACGAAAAGGTATGCTAACATTTCAACTCCTTGCTTCCTCTTTTAATTCACAAAATCTTCATGGTGAACTAATGTTGTGTGTTTTATGTTGGTTCTGCATGATCCTCACAGGATATCTCTCAAAACAAAGGGTAATACCCTACTTAAATCAGAAGGAATTTAGTTCATAGCTCAAGTTCTTTTTTGGGGTTGCTGTGTCAGAGGACATAAAATTGGCTTGCAAGGGTTTCAAGAACATGTACTGTAAAACTTTATCAAGATAAAGCTAATACTACCTCAAATGAAAGAAAAAGACAAGAACAATATACAGCTTGCTCTTATTTTAGCTGAGTTGACTTTCCTGAAGTGTCTAGTTGTAATACAGGCCAGTTAGGCTTTAAGGAACTTGTTAGTGTCTGCTGAATCCTCAATTCCCATGATAACTGCTGCCTGCTATTAGCTCAAGAGAAGCTACCCAGTATTCTCTATCAATATGCCATATTAAAAAAAAACAACAACATTTTAAAGTTGATTTTGGGTGTTGCTGGTTTACATTATCATGTAACTCCACCTGCAGTGCTATGCCCATCTCTGGAGTCCCTAATACAATAAGGATAGGGAACTGTTAGAGCAGGTTCAGTGGAAAGCTATGAAGATGAAGAGAGAGCTGGAGCACCTTCCCCATGAAGACAGGCTAAGAGTGCTGGGGTTGTTCAGCCTGGAGAGGAGAAGGCTCCAGGGAGACCTTATAGAAGCCTTCCAGGATAGCTGGACTTACAAAGGCACATAGTGATAGGATGAGGGGCAACGGTTTCAAAGTGGAAGAAGCTAGATTTAGATTAAACATTAGCAAGAAATTCTTTGCTGTGAGGATGGGGAGGCACTGGAACAGGTTGCCCAGAGCAGCTATGGAGGATGCAACCCCATAAGTGTTGAAAGCCAGGCTGGACATGGGCTTGAGCTACATGGTCTAGTAGATGGTATCCCCGCCCATAGCAGGGGTGGTTGATGATCATTAAGATCCCTCCCAACTTAAAGCACTCTGATTCTAGGATCATAAAATTTATTTCACTTTCATCCCACAACTTTTGTACTCAGGTTTTTCTGGTCACATCTCAGTTTTTAACCACAAAAAGTGAAGTTCTTTGCTTTTGCTTTCAAGAACTTTTGCAATTATGGACTTTCAGCTAGGTTTTCAAGTGTTCTGTATTCAGTTCTTCCAGTTAATGTGTCCTACAATCACATCTTTAACTCACTTCAGATTTTTAGAGCCTAAAACCTTGATTTAGGGTTTCTTTATGCTTTCAACACAGTCCTCATGTATTTAATGTTTGGTTTCTATAAATTTTGACAAGTCCTGCTTGAAAATAAATATATTGAGTAGTCTTTGAACAGATCCTACCTTTCCTTCATCCATTGGATTGTCACTAATGTGGACGATTGGTCCTGGGTGAGATTTGGATGACCTAAAAATTAAAGAAAAAAAAAAAATCAACATTTTCCCTACCCAAAACTTCATTTTCAAGATGATTACAAGACAGATATATACTCTGTATAAGCAAGCTGTTGCTGTCTAGCTTGGAGTCACTTTTCTGCTGTTGCTATTTAGCTTGGAGTCACTTTTCTCTTACATACTTTCTATTTTTAGGCACTTAGCTTTTGTCCTTATCTAAGGAGGAAAAGCTTGATTTCCACTCACTTGCTAAAATACCATTTGCCACTAGTTTTCCAATATTAATATTTGTTATAGAGTTAATGCTGTTGGATAAAAATGTTTATTTGCATGTTGGAAAACAGGTCTTGCCCTTATTCCTAAACTGCTCAAGCTGGGCTTTATGAGAATAGCAGAGTTAAGACTTCTTGCTATAGAAGAGATGTTTGTTTCAGCAGCCTTTAGCAAGTTATGGCTTCCATGAATGTTTTGAAGGTAGATGTAACATTCTAGGACTGAATTACCAGCACAGAAGTACTTTTCCCCCTCTACAAAAACCTGTATTTGCATACACAAATTAACATGTATGCACCTGCAAAGTATACTTTGCTCTAGGAATAGATTTAGTTAAATTTACATTTTCAGACAGCTTGCATCAGCTCTCTTACAATGCTTATTGTTATATTCTGGGCTTTAACTCCAAAACTGTACAAGGGGAGTGCCTGCTGAAGTACCAACCACATCATATTTGAACATACATTATTTTTTCTAGTTCCTTATCACCACAGCTAATATTTATGTCTCATTTTCTCTATTTTTATGCCTCTTCCTGGAACTATGACACAACAATGTTATACAGGTAGAAATGTATGAATTAACACTAGCATTTCACATTTATGAGAATGAAAAAGTATCTACAGTACTACTTATATAATTTGATCTCCTATTTGCTGTACTCAAGACCATTACAGAAGCCACTCTACGTAACAAGAGCATTTCTGCAACTGACACTTCTGTTTCCTCCCCTCAGACAATACTTGATTAAACTCACAGTTCAATGGCTTTATTCCACATGATGACATAGCCTGAGAGAGTAAATGACTCCACATTGACAATGTGAATGTTTCCTCTTTCGGTGCCTACGTAGAGCCATTTACTTTGGAAAGGCAGATGACAAAACGTTATCCTGAAAGAAAGGTACAAAAAAAAGGAATCAGTCTTTTAGATACCTTACACTTTAAGGTAGAAAAGATAATCCATAGGCAAACGGGCAGAAAGAGAAGGCTATAGGTAGAGAAAGTAGCAAATCCAATAGAGAAGTAATGGCAAGAGGTGCACAGACAATGCAAAAACTTGGAGTAAACAGAACTAGAGAAACCAAGTTAAACTATTCCATCATTCAGACAAAAGCGACACAATCACCTATGAAAATGAGTATACTGAATGTGCAGAGAGGTTGTGGATTCTCCCTCTCTGGAGACTCTCAAAAGCCACTTGGATGCGTTTCTGTACAACCTGATCTAGACATACCTGCGTTAGGCCTCTGAAGGCTGGAGGTCCCATTCTGTGACTGTGAATGTATATCCAAGATTGCTGTGATTTTAAAATGCAATACTCTTGTTTTAACCTACAAATCTCCCCTTGAAGTTTTAAATAAGTATTCTTAGAAGTAGCTTTATGAAGATCAAGCTGGCTCCAAGTGAGAAGACAGAAGGTAGGAAAAAATACAACCAATATACATTGACATGTAGCCCAACATATCCTCTACAAAGTGAGCCTAAAAATCAACCCTAAACAACTATAACAGTAATTTTAAAGGTAGTTTAACTCTAGGGCTATTATTTTACTTAAATGACTATTAATTTTCTACCTCTTAGGTTACTCTTCTGTTAGAAGCATCTAAGCAAAACCCATGTCCCAAAACTTTACTGCTCAGTAACAGAGCTCTCGCACTACAAGCAGGGCATTGGGAAGGCAAAAGAGACGCAGCATGAAAAGATAAACCCTCAGAACTCCTCAACATCATATCTTCTATGCCAGCAGTCCACATACTAGAAGCAGCTGGCAGCCAGTTGGATTTAGAAGAGTAACCTAGCAGCCAGAACTAAATACTATTCAGGAGCAGGAGCAGAGGTCTGTCTGTCTTGATCTGAAAGCAATGCTGTTAATTACGGCTGTTCAACATTTCCATTCTAAGAGCCAAATCATATTCTTTGCTCACCTTTAAAATCACATGAAGCCAAGGCTGTGATTTTTATTGCTCTAGAAGAAAGGGCAACACCTTCAACTACATAGATTTTAAACAACACTGCAAGGGTTACAGTCCTCTTAAAAAAATAAACCCCTGCAACAGTCAATGAAGCTATGATCATCTGAAGGACCAGTGACAACATACTAGCACATCACCATTCAGACTACACTTAGTGGCCTAGCTTGCTCTGCTGAAAAGTGAACTAAGAATCAGAGGGGATTCAAATTTGGAGGACAGAAACAAAATTTAATAAAGAAGAGATAAAGAAAAAATAACATTTAATGTCTGTAAACATCTGAGGGCTGGGGGGTCAGGAGGTGGGCAACAGACTCTTCTCACTTGATCCCTATGATAGCACAAGGAGCAATGGGAGTAAGCTGCAGCAAAAGAGGTTCTGCCTCAACACAAGGGGAACTTCTTTACTGTAAGGGTCTCAGAGCACTGGAACAGGCTCTCCAGAGAGGTTGTGGAGTCTCCTTCTCTGGAGCCTTTCCAGGCCTGTCTGGATGTGTTCCTCTGTGACCTGTGCTAGATTGTGTGGTCCTACTCTGGCAGGGGGGTTGGACTTGGTGATCTCTTTGGGTCCCTTCCAATCCCTAATATCCTGTGAGCCTGTGAACATTTGCTTTTCTCAGACTTTGGATGACCATAGCATGAATCAGAATTTGTAAGAGGTTGTTTTCAGTATGAAAGTATAGGCTGGATGTTAGGAGGAAGTTCTTCACAGAGAGAGTGAGTTCCCATTGGAATGGGCTGCCCAGGGAGGTGGTGGAGTCACCGTCCCTGGAGGTCTTCAAGCAAAGACTGGATGAGGCACTTAGTGCCATGGTCTGGTTGACTGGGTGCTAGGTTGGACTGGATGATCTTGGAGGATCTTGGTTGGACTTGCTCATCTCCTTGGTTGCCTTCCAACCCCTACTATCCTGTGGTCCTGTGTGAAAAGAACTCAGTCTTTTTGGTGGTGAGGCAATACTTGCTTATTTAACACTTGGCCATGAATAGCATGGGCCTTTTTTCTTTAAAAAAAGAAAAGACTTTTTCTTTTAGCAAACTTCCTTCTGTCACAGGGTTAGAAGAGTATGCCCCACCCATGACATATCAGAAGCAAAAGTTGCCACACAGTGCCTCTCGCCATTTCTTTAACTCAAGCATTAATTCCCCTCCCTCTCTCCCTACCCAAAAATGGATATGTACATAAATGGGGGAAATTACATTAAATTGTTGTGAATAGATGGAAAAGACTACAGGAAAAAAAGAAAAAATGAAGTCTTTCTTGCTCCACCTGCCTGAAAAGCAGAGCACGATACTCATCCTTTCCTGTATCAAACTGCTCCAGCAAAAAATACTGTAACAGAAGCATCTATGAAAAACAGACAAGGTTTGTATGCAGAAAGAGCCAAGAGTGTGCCCAGGTGGCAGAGAAGGCAAACAGCATCCTGGCCTGTATCAGCAATGGTGTGAACAGCAGGAGTAGGGAGATGATCACGCCCCTGTACCCAGCACTTGTGAGACCACACCTTGAGCACTGTGTCCAGTTTCGTCACCGCAGTATAGGAGGGACATTGAGGTGCTGGAGCAGGTGCAGAGAGGGCAATGAGGCTGGGGAGAGGTCTGGCAAACATGACCTATGAGGAATGGCTGAGGGAGCTAGGGGTGTTTAGTCTGGAGAAGAGGAGGCTGAGAGGGGACCTTACTGCCCTCTGCAGCTCCTAAAAAGAGGTTGTAGTGAGGCAGGAGCTGGTCTCTTCTTCCCATTTACTAATGATAGGACAAGAGGAAATGGCCTCAAGTTGCATCAGGAGAGGTTTAGGTTGGGTGTTGGGAGGAAGTTCTTTCCTGAGCAGGTGGTCAGGCAGTGGAACAGGCTGCCCAGGGAGGTGGTGGAGTCACCATCCCTGGAGGTGTGTGAAAGGAGAGTAGATGTGGTGCTTGAGGCTATGGTCTAGTGATGAAGGTTGGACTGGATGATCCTGGTGGTCCTTTCCAACCATAGTGATTCGATGTTGTGGTTTAGCCAAGGACTTGTCAGTGTGCAACTAATGATTGGACTCGATGAGCCTGAAGATTTTTTCCAATCTAAGAAATTCTGTGATGCTGTAAAGAGACACCCTGTGACTATCTGATCACAGAAAGTAGACCTCTGCAGGCAGCTCTTTCATAGCACAACAGATTCCCCACGCTATCCCCAGGGAAATTTCAGCTAGCTGAGTAAGTACAGTACATTTTGGAATGTGCATTGTGCTAAATATTCAATTCAAGCACTTGATTCCAAATATTACAATTCACCACATCTGTGCAATGAGGGGAAAAAAAACCTTCCTAGAAAAAATATCAATGCTTTAAAGGGGATTAAAAAAACCCTAAAATCTACAGCATGATTTTAATATATGCTAACACTGCTGCTAAAATGAGGTACTGTTATGCAACCCTAAACAATCATAATAGTTTTAGTAGCTGTACTTCTCCCTAAGCACAGAATTTTCCTCTTCACTGCATAGTTGCAAAGCCACTCCTTCCCTACCAAAAATACCCACAAGTCACAAATTCATTTCAGGGAAGTGAAATAAGGTTTAAGTAGCTCAAAACATTATAAACAGGAAACTCAGTGGTACAGTGGAAGTGGAAAATATTGGTAAAAGGAATTTCCTCAAATTTCCTATTCTTACTCTACTTAAAACATGTGCAGTATTGCTTATGGGACAGTGTAAGCAGTGACAAGGGAGTCTTTGAGAAGCCAAACCTAAACCTACTGAAAGGATTTTTCTTAACTGCAGACCATCTGTCTTCTGGGATAATCTGTCAAAGAGAAATCTTAATTGTGGCTGGTTCACAGCACATTGAAAAAAAAAATAGTTAGAGCAAGTGATAGTATTCCCCAGAGGAATTTAATTACAGAAATATCAAAGAATACAACTGATTAAGTTAAAATGAAGTCAAAGAACTAGGATTTTAAAGGGAAATACTAAGTTAAAATGACAGGCACTTATCTTGAGTGTATTATTATAACAGAAATCCTCCTAAATTAATCTTTACTTTTCCTTAGTCTACTGCATTCTGAAGTAGTCTGTGTTCTTCAGAATGTTTCACCACTTGTGCTAGTCTGAAGCTAGCTGAGATATTTTGGGGAGAAGAATTAGATGACAGGCTATGAAAAGGAAACAATGGTGATGTCTGCTGCACTCATAGGCTTGCTGAGATGGATAAACACAAGAACACAGAGTTGCTGTGTGTCTCTGGCTGTCTGCACTTTTCTCCCTAACCTGTTGTCTGTGTAACTAATCCTTCTGCTTCCTAATCCCCCTGGTCGATCCTCCAAACTCACTTTGAATGCGAGGCAAAGTCTGGGAGAAGGTAGAGGGATGGAAAGGAGGTGGAAGGGTGGTTGGGAGATCTCTCCTGGGGACTCTAGTTTCTGGGAGGGCTGCTGTGTTTCTCTATTAACCTTTATCTCGTATATTTCTGTCTGTAGCTATATGGACTGTAAATTACCTGCCTGTATACTGCGCTAAGCTGTAAACACAAAGCTTCATTCTTAATTTTCAGCTCGGCTGAGTCTAGTCTGGGTGATTTTCTCAAGTGTGGGGGGGCAGGTAACACCCAAAGCATGACACTGGCGTTAGAACAGGAGGTTTCAGCTCACTAAGGAGGTTAAGCCTCAATAACTGAAGTAATTTTTCATACCTGTATGTGAAGCTGATTGGTTTGAGGTTTGCAGCAAAGGAGACTCAAATTTGTCATGAGATGTCACTTAAAAAACAGCCCTAGCCAATCAACCAGACCATGGCACTAAGTGCCTCAGCCAGACTTTGCTTCAACACCTCCAGGCACGGCAACTCCACCACCTCCCTGGGCAGCCCATTCCAATGCCAATCACTCTCTGCCAACAACTTCCTCCTCACATCCAGCCTATACTTCCCCTGGCACAACTTGAGACTGTGTCCCCTTGTTCTGTTGCTGGTTGCCTGGCAGAAGAGACCAACCCCACCTGGCTACAGCCTCCCTTCAGGTAGTTAGAGACAATAATGAGGTCTGCCCTGAGCCTCCTCTTCTGCAGGCTACACACCACCAGCTCCCTCAGCCTCTCCTCATAGACTCTGTGTCCCAGGCCCCTTCCCAGCTTTTTTGCCCTTCTCTGGACACGTTCCAGTACCTCAACATCCCTCTTGAATTGAAGAGTCCACAACTGAACACAGGACTCAAGGTGTGGCCTGACCAGTGCTGAGCACAGGGGCAGAATAACCTCCTTTGTCCTACTGGCCACACTGTTCCTGATACAGGCCAGGATGCCACTGGCTCTCTTGGCCACCTGGGCACATTGCTGCCTCACCTTAAGCCTACTATCTACCAGTACCCCCAGGTTTCTTTCTTCCTGGCTGCTCTCCAGCCACTCTGTCTCCAGCCTGTAGTGCTGCTTGGCGTTGCTTTCAATACTCACTCTAACAAGAAGTAACAGCTATGCTTATTTCAGAGTTCTACCTAGCTTAATATTAACATTTGGTATCAATTAAAACCAAATCTGATCCAAGGCTAGCCTCACTCGTACACAGACAACCATTTTATTACGTGTAGAGTACTTATCTAGGTAAGCAGATGACAAATAAAATACACTGTGACTCACTGAAGAAGTCTTAGAGAAGTACAAGACCTAGGCTACCAACATTCACACTCTTAATAGCACACTTTGCAAAGAGGCAAAACAAACTCTTAACTTGCATGGTAAGTCATGCAAGTAACCCTTTCAACGTCAGCATCATTATGCAAGGAACAGTTGGCAAGCTTAATGCGACATTGGTTTAATATCTCCTATCTCTCATCTCTCTTTTGGCAACTAGAAGATGAAGCAGCTGCAAAACCCACACAAATGCAACAGGAACAAAAGGAAAGGCTAGGAAACTTGCAGAACTAGCTTGTCATGCACTGTGCTTCTGACATCTGGCAGTAATTTCAATGAAAGGATTTGTTATACACCAAAAAATTCATCAACTATCAGTTCAGAAGGCTTGCTTCAAATTACTATCGCTGGTACAAAAGGCAGTTGAGAGCTGTGAATTGATAAAAATGGCTAGTTTAGCTACAGATACTCAGCTCATTCAAACATTCAACAGAAAGCAGCATCTTCAGAAGGCAGCTTGTCACTACTTTTAGCAGAAAACTTTTGTTCAAATCTGAAAAGCTGCAAGTTACCCAAAGAAGTCATTTTTCACAGCTCAGAACAAGGTCTGTAATGGATACAGAATCATTTCAAAAGAAAAGGCAACTCCTTGTTCTTGAAAATTCATATGCTGAACAGCAAAAAGAAGTCTGTATTTATGTTATTCCTCACAAGTCTATGACCTACTCTTTAAAACCACAATGTCACTCCATAACCTTCCCAACAGCCTGTTTAGCACTTTGTATGACATTACAGTAGATAGTTTTTTCATAAATATTTAATTTAACTCTATTGCTAACCATTACTTAAAGTTTATTATTTCCTCCCCTAGTCAGAGGTACAAGTCACAGATTATTCTCTTTTATTGGTGGTATCCTTTTAGCTTCCTTAGCAGTCCACCTCCGAAGCACATGCTCAGAAGGACACAGAGCATTCCAGCTGAGACTTTACTCATACTGGAAAAGAAGGGCTATGCCCCAGAAGTGAAGGATCACTTACTTAAAATAAAAAACAACAACAAAACTAAGCAAACAAAGAAAGAAAAATCCACACCCACACTTTTCCCCCCCCCTCCAGAAATGTATTGAACATTTAGAAGTGTAATCTCAAATGTCTCCCTAGATTGCTTACAATGCTTTTATTTGAGACTTAAAACTGTTAAATCAAAATGCATTTTGCTTTCAGCTTCTGATACGTACAGGAGCTCTAACATGAATTCCAGTTTGTCCTAAGGGGTGAAACATTTCTAACTGAATTAGTCTTCCTGTTGTAGTTTTGGTGTATACATACACATGCACTTTTTGTTCCAACAATCCTTTGGAGAAATACACTGAAAGTCCTTTATTTTGACTCAGTTATAATCTAAATTTCCAGAGACTCAAATAAATTTGATAGAACCAATAACAATTTTTTATAGAGTGTCCTTCCCTCTTCCCCCTTCTTTCGCAAAGGAAAAGGATTAGATGTAGAGAGAGGAAAGGTAAGCACACCCAAATAAATGAATCTCACTTGATTTATAAGTTAGAAAAAAAAAGTTTAACAATAACTTAAAAAAGTATCTGAGGTAGGCAAGTTACAAAGGTATAGGGAAGGGAAAGCAAATACAAAATGTAGAAATACGACTCCATTTTGATGGTGATGGCTTTGTCCACCTCATGGGTGTTGGCCACGTGGTGAAAACAAAGAGAATACAGGAGCAGGATGGTGATAGGCAGGGAGTGCAGAGAGAGCAACATGAAGTCCCCCTGCTTTTATGGATCTCTAGACAGGAAAGGGGAGTGGGCTAACCATCAACTGGTGGTGTTCAGACCCACCCCTGGGGAGGGGTCAAGACCACCTAGGGTCAGGTTCAAGGTTACTCCTCCTGGATGGTTAAAACCTATACATATCTTTAGATAAAACATAGATCTTTTATCTATGTCCTAAAGATCACACAGTATCACAGTATCACCAAGGTTGGAAGAGACCTCACAGATCATCAAGTCCAACCCTTTACCACAGAGCTCAAGGCTAGACCATGGCACCAAGTGCCACATCCAATCCTGCCTTGAACAGCCCATGCAGTACATAAAGACTTAAAAGAGTCACCTTACTTTAGGTCACTGGCATGTCTTTGGGCCTTGAAACTCGAAACTGATGTAAATCCAGTTTGAATTGTTTGGCAAGTTATGAATTGGCCTGCATTAACACATCTGGCACATGGTGTCATGGTAAAGAGTAAGGCAAGAATAATCTGATGCCTACCGTTCTCGGTTGAATTTGAGTGAATGGAGTATAGCAGGTCTCTTCTGCCGTAAGTTCCACAGGTGTAAGGTATCATCAGCCAAGGCACTCACAAGAGCTCCCTAGGAGAAAGAAAAAACATTTCAGTTAACTCATTTTCATAACCCTAGTAAAGGGAGATCATGATCAGTGGAAGTATACAATACAAGGACTAAAAAGAAGTATTTACAAGCATGTGACTGGCTGGAGAGCAGCCCTGAGGGAACTGGGGGTGCTGGTGGACAAGGAGCTCAAGAGGAGCCAGCAGTGTGCACTTGCAGCCCAGAGGGCCAACCAGAGCCTGGGCTGCAGCAGGAGAAGTGTGGCCAGCAGGTGGAGGGAGGTGATTCTCCCCCTCTACTGCACTCAGGGGAGACCCCACCTGGAGTACTGCATCCAGTTCTGGAGCCCCTGTCACAAAAGGGATGTGGAGATGCTGGAGTGTGTCCAGAGAAGGGCCAGGAGGATAATCAGAGGGCTGGAGCAGCTCTACAGTGAGCACAGACTGAAAGAGTTGGGGCTGTGCAGGCTGCAGAAGAGGAGGCTCCCAGGTGACGTTCATGTGGCCTTCAAGGATCTGAAGGGGGCCTACAAAAAAGCTGGGGAGGGATTTTCTAGGCTGTCAGGGAGTGACAGGACTGGGGGGAATGGAGCAAAGCTGGAAGTGGGGAGATTCAGAGTGCATGTGAGGAGGAAGTTGTTGAGCATGAGAGTGGTGAGAGCCTGCAATGGGTTGTCCAGGGAGGTGTTTAAGGCCAAGCTGGCTGAGGATGTGGGCAGCCTGCGCTAGGGTAGGGTGTCCCTGCCCATGGCAGGAGGGTTGGAACTGGCTGATCCTTGTGTTCCCTTCCAACCCTGACTGATTCTGTGATTCCATGTGCATCAACACCACTAAGTAGTAGTGAGATAACCTACGTAATCATACATCACTTAATCACTTCCACTTAGTTCTGTGCTGTACTTTAGTACTTCAAGAACAGAATGGTAGAGTAATTTCTGTTGGAAAAGACCTTTAAGACTGACTCCAGCCATTATGTAACCCTACCAAGCCTGGTGCGAAGTCATGTTTCTTAGCATCACATCTGTGTCTTGAAAATGTTTTCAGGGTCTGTGATTCAGGCATCTCCCTGGGGAGCCTATTCCAGTGTATGAGTATCCCCTCAGTGAAGAAGTTTCTAACAACATCCAACCTAACACCTTCCACTCTCACCCGCCCATGCTCAGGGCCACTTGAGGCCATTTCCTCTCATCCTATCACTTGTTACTAGGGAGAAAAGACCACTATCCATCTCAATACAACCTGCTTTTAGGCAGTTGTAGAGAGCAACAAGGTCTGACCTCAGTCTCCTTTTCTCCAGAAAAAGATATCCCAGTTCTGTCAGTCACTCTTCATAAGACCTATTCTGCACACCATTCACCAGCTTCACTGCCTTTATTTGGACATGCTCCAGCACCTCAATGTCTTCTTTTAGTAAGGACCCCAAAGCTGAACATGATACTCAAGGTGTGGCCTCACCAGTGCTAAGTACAGGGTGACAATTACTTCTCTAGTCCTCCTTGTCACACTATCCCTGATACAGGCCAGAACACTGCTGGGCTTGGCCAGCTGAGCATCCTGCTGACTTAAGTTCAGCTGGTTGCTGGTCAATACTCCCAGGTCTTTCTCTGCTGGGCAGCCTGTCCAGGTCAAGAGATAAGTTGCATGTTGAATGACAGGAATAAATACTCCTAGTAAAAAAACCCCAATCAACCAATCTCACTTATAGGAAGGGAATACCCTAGAAACAAAGATATTTTCAGCAGTTAGTTAAGCACTTTCTAAAATTAAGAACATTTATTTATAATTGTCATTACAGTTTGCCATTCATGCTAAGAGTCACTTGTGTTAGTTGATTGTGATGCTTGCTTAATGAGACAGTGAAGAAAATGCATTCTGTGTCTGCTCTTGGTTATGGAATATTTACATCATTTTACTCACTTCATTAATCAGGAACTGAAGCTGGATTACTGCAGCTCCACTGTCATGTTGGCAGTAACATTCAACTCCCGGCCGACCAAAGCTGGAATTGGTACCATTAAGGAATAATTGTTGTATGTAACATTGGGGGAGGGGAAGCCCAAACCACCAAACACCATAACCAACACTCATTATCACTAATGCTGCGTTCAAAGAGGTTAACATCCTCCTCCTAGCTAATGCATTCATATTAACCACGAAGAAGAGTGATCACCAAAAAACAATTTATAAACACAAAGAAAACAAGAAGCCAATCTTATTTATCCTCAAGGAACCCAAAAGTGCATATAATTATAAATGAAGCAGTTATACATAGAGATTCTCTACCAGTGAGAACAGTTATTTAGATGAACCTCATTTTCTACTAGTGCTGATATTTAACACTACTAAATAAGCCTCATAATCCAATGACCACATTTTTCAGGTGAAGGAGCCTCCTTTCTTTCTTAAACCTGCAAGAGCAGCCAAATAATGCAAGGTATGTTAAAAATAACGGCTGTGGTATAAATACAAAGATCAGAAGCTGAAGTATGAGCAAGTCAGTGAGAAATTACGTCATCTAAGTTTCTAACATCTCTGTATCAAGGTTTCCTGGATTTACATAAACTACAAGATAATGGAAGTTTAATTTTCCCTCTCATAATCAGTCCTGTACTTCCATTAAGAATATGAAGCAGCAACAAAACACTCTTTCAATTGGTCATACTTTGCTTCATTTGCTAGTCACAAAGACTCTGATTTCCAGTCCTCTTTCTTCCTATATGAAATTAAGGCAAACTCTGCAGCCTCTAGATGACAGCAGAAATAAATCCAGATTAATTACAGAAAGCAGTCAGCATTTCACACAGCATCACACACACAGCATCACCAAGGTTGGAAGAGATCTCACAGATCATCAAGTCCAAACCTTTACCACAGGGCTCAAGGCTAGACCATGGCACCAAGTGCCATGTCCAGTCCTGCCTTGAACAGCTTGCCTGGGTGTGCTAGTCTGAAGCTAGCTGGAGTATTTTGCTGAGAAGAATTAGATGACAGGCTGTGAAAAGGAAACAGTGGTGGTGTCTGCTGCACTCATAGGCTTGCTGAGATGGATAAAAACAAGGATATAAATATAGATAACAGAGTTGCTGTGTGGCTCTGGCTGTCCACACTTTTCTCCCAAACCTGCTGTATGTGTAACTAATCCTTCTGCTTCCTAACTCCCCCTGGCCGACCCTCCAAACTCACCTTCAACACAAGGCAAAGTCTGGGATAAAGTAAAGGGATGGAAAGGAGGTGAAAGGGTGGTTGGGAGCCCCTCCTGGGGACTCCAGTTTCTGGGAGGGCTGCTGTGTTTCTGCATTACCTTTTTAATTTGTCTACTCCTGTCTATAGCTGTATAGATTGTAAAGATCTGCTTCTATACTGTGCTAAGCTGTAAATGTAAAGCTTCATTCTTTAACTTCCAGCTCAGCTGAGTCTAGTCTTGGTAATTTTCTTAAGTGTGGGGGGGTGGGTAGCATCCAAACCATCACTCTGGGATCGCTGGAGAACAATTTGACAAAGAGCTGAACACCTTGTTTTGAAGAAGCACCCTTAGTTTAGGGAAGAAAAGGAATCACTCCGAAGATGTAAGCAAAACTGGGAATACAACGCACAATTGGTTCTCTCAGGATACACTAGCAATTAACACAACAGTTAAGTTCTCAGACATTCTGCAGGTTTCCCTTTTACAGAGAAATTGTTGATCAAAACCAAAGCAGCTATTAACACTCTTAAGGATATATGCATTTGCACTAGAGAGAGTTGACAAGCTGAAAAGATTACTAGGCTGCATACAAATCAAAACTCAAACAGATCTCCTGTTCACCCTCTAAGTTGTCAAGATAAAAATGTTAAGTAGAACTACAATGGCAACAAGTCACACACTGGAATTTTAGTTTTAAACTTCAATCCTCTACTGGTTTGAGGCTAATTGGAATATTTTCCTGAGAGAAATTAAATCCTTAGCTGTGAGAAGAAAGAAAAGAAAGCCAACAGTACCCTGTATCACTTATTCTTCTGCTGAGAAATGCAACCAGTCAAAATATAGATAAGACACTCACTGGTTGCACACTGTTCAGCTCTCACTTCTGCTCCTTCTTTCTGGAAGTCTGTGTGGTTGCCTCTGCCTTAACTCTTTCATGAAATCTAACCCTTTTTCCTCTAACCTCTTTGTCATCTTTTTGACATCTCACCTCAGATCTCTCCAGATTTATCTCATGAGATATATGTAGGTTGATCTGGTTATTTCTGAAGGGAGGGAAAGAGGGGAGGGGTGGTGGAGGGTGTTTGGGTCATAGAATCAACCAGGTTGGAAGAGACCTCCAAGATCATCCAGTCCAATCTAGCACCCAGGCCTGTCCAATCAACCGGACCATGGCACTAAGTGCCCCAGCCAGGCTTTACTTGAACACCTCCAAGGACAGCAACTCCACCACCTCCCTGGGCAGCCCATTCCAATGCCAATCACTCTCTCTGCCAACAACTTCCTCCTAACATCCAGCCTAGACCTCCCCCAGCACAACTTGAGACTGTGTCCCCTTGCTCTGGGTCAGGAGCCTCCTGGGGACTCTGGTTTCTGGGAAGGGTGTTGTGTTTCTTTGTTACCTTTAACTTGTACATATGTACATAGCTGTACATATTTGTGATAGATTGTAAATATCTGTTTGTATATTGTCCTAAACTGTGAATATAAAGCTTCATTATTTAAATCCCAGCCAGCTGAGTCTAGTCTGGGTAATTTCATAAGGGGGGGGGTGGTGTCAGGTAACCCCCAAACCATCACAAATCCCATTCTTCTCCTAGACGAATGAATCTGAATAACATCCAAAGTGACGAGAGATACTAAACAGATGTTGACTAATCCAGCAAACTTAATACCAGCTTTCTGCCCTGAACAGAATTAGTACTTCAATTTTGTTCTACCATGGAAGGACTTACAGAGCCAGCTTGCCTCACGTCTTTTTTCCCCTTGCAATAGAAATTCTTATCAATGTTTTGTGCTAGTTTGAAGTAGAGTAGAATGTTTTGGTGAGTAGAACTGGATTATAGGCTGTGAAAGGAAAACAAATGGTGATGTCTACTCCCCTCAGAGTCTTGCTGAAGGAGAAATCAAAACATTAGATAACACTCTGGCCATTTTCTCTCACTCTGGCTTGGGCTGCTGACCGAGCTGCATCTCTCTAACACACCCTCCACTCACCTTTGCTTCTTAACCTCTTGGCCGAACCTCTATTCTTCTTTGGGACTGGGGTAAGGTTGAGAGGGGCAGGGGGGAAGGTGCAGGGGTGGTTGAGAGCCCCTCCTAGGGACTGAGGTTGCTGGGAGGGCTGTTGTGTTTCTACATTACCCTTTACCTTGTCTATTTCTGTCTATAACTGTATATACTGTAAATATCTGCTTGTGTATTGTGCCAGCTGTAAATAAATAGCTTCATTTATATTCCCAGAGCCGACTGAGCCTAATCTGGATAATTTCTAAAGAGTAGGGGGGCAAGGAACACCCAAACCATCACAGTTTCCTGTATAAAGAAATCATCTATATGCCATGGATTGTTTACAGCTCTTAAAGACACACACAAAAATAAAGAGTTTAAACTTTGGGGGTGAGGAGAAGGTTTGTCCCCATAAATGCTATCTCCCTACACAAACTAAGAATAATGCTTCTGCATTAACTATGGACTGACTATTCAAAGTGCCAGACTGGAACAAGCATCCCCACAAGGAATAAGAGAAGTTTCAGAGGACATTGGCTTCAGGGTTGCTCTTCTTTCTGCATTTGCTTAAGCAATTATTTGCAGAAATATACAAAGGTCTATTTTTGAAAGTGAAACTCAGATGTTTACAGGAATTGTATTTTAAACCTTATGTACCTGCACTGACACAGGTAGTTTTCCAGCAGATGATCTCCCCAGCCTTTCCCCTGAATATCAGCTTCTGACATAATTAAACATAAGCCTGGGTCATTCACCTACAGAGAGTTTGAAAGGGAGGTTTCACAGCTACCCTGCTTCAAAACAAAAAGAACAAAACCCAGAAAAAAACAGAGCCCATAGATTCTTCAAGTTACTTCAGCCTTCAAACTCTATCCCTCCAATGTTTCTTCAGGTACTTCTGATGCCAATATTTCTGGAAGCATTGTTAAAACTAGTCAGTAAAAAAATCAACACTAAGAACACTCAAATGGTTCTTAAACAAAAATAAATCCTTCTGCATTTACTAGAACACCTGAAGCAGTTCTCTTTCCACAAGTCAGTAAACATGCACTGTGAATAAGCTTACAGAGGCTTTCAACATTTATAGCAAGTTGCTCCTGACAAACTAGAGGAACCCTCAAAGGCAGGTCTGAAAACAGCATCTTCGCTACTTTTATAGTGCTTACAGTTATCAAAGTAAAAATAGTCCTTGGATCTAGGCCCATTTAACTCCTTTGCTTTGGTATTATGTCATCTTCACTGTTTCACCTGGTAGCTAAAATTATTCTTCTCATCTCAAGTTAATATCATCCTCCTAACCAGCATTAATCTTCTTTACTATAGCAATGCAAAGCCTTCCAGTTTTGAATTTGCACGTCACTTTGGGCAGAGGGCTGATAATACATGCCTGCTTCAGTACATGGTCAGCATTTCTCAACCACACAAACCAGGCAGCATCTCAGGGAATGCAATTTGTCCAAGTCCTCTATACTTGCACATGCATGCCTAAGGCAAGAAAGCTCACTGCACTAAGCAACGACCATCTACCATGTAGCAGCCCCCAAGACTAGCAAAAATAATGAATGACAACAAGATCATCGAATCAACCAGGTTGGAAGAGAATTCCAAGAAGATCCAGGACATCCTAGCACCCAGCCCTAGACAATGAACTAGACCATGGCACTAAGTGCCTCATGCAGGCTTTGCTTCAACACCTCCAAGGATGGCGACTCCACCACCTCCCTGAGCAGCCCATTCCAATGCCAATCACTCTCTCTGCCAACAACTTCCTCCTAACATCCAGTCTAGTCCTCCCCTGGCAGAACTTGAGACTGTGTCCCCTTCTTCTCTTGCTGGTTGTCTGACAGAAGAGACCAACCACATCTGGCTACAACCTCTCTTTCAGGTAGATGTAGACAGCAATGAGGATTGCCCTGAGCCTACTCTTCTCCAGGCTGCACGCCCCCAGCCTCTCCTCACAGGGCTGTGTTCCAGGCCTCTCACCAGCTTCATCACCCTTCTCTGGACATGTTCCAGTATCTCAGTATTTCTGGAGGAATGGAGACACTAGTTTAGTCAGGAAGAATCAACATTTCAGAGTAAACTGGAGCATTATTCCCAAAGCTTCTAAAATATCTGGACATCTACTGCATCTCTTGAGAACCAGACAACATCCCACTGATTTGCAATTGGAGATAAAGAGTCCATGGACAAAGCATTTTCATTTTGCAGATAAGGAAAACTCTGCCAAATATCTAGAACAACTCCAGAAAAAAAAAATTCTAATCAAAGACCCATCCTTCCTCCTTCACTTCCAGGACTTTCTCTACCATTTCTGCTTAACCACCTGTTCAAAATACTAACAAACCAGATAAACTAATAGTTTTTCAGTTGTACCTTTGAATATTGCTTCTGCATTTCCCATGGCCATTGGAAAGTCAATCCTGGAAAACAATTGAGCCAATGGCATCCTGGCCTGGATCAGGAACAGTGTGGCCAGTAGGATGAGGGAGGTTATTCTGCCCCTGTACTCAGCACTGGTCAGGACACACCTTAAGTGCTGTGTCCAGTTCTGGGCCCCTCAATTCAGGAGAGATATTGAGGTGCTGGAATGTGTCCAGAGAAGGGCAACGAATCTGGTGAGGGGCCTGGAGCACAAACCCTATGAGGAGAGGCTGAGGGAGCTGTGGTTGTGCAGCCTGGAGAAGAAGAGTCTCAAGGGTTGACTTCATTGCTGTCTACAACTACTTGAAAGGAAGCTGTAGCCAGGTGGGGTTGGTCTCTTCTCCCAGGCAACCAGCAATAGAACAAGGGGACACAGTCTCAAGTTGTGGCAGGGGAGGTCTAGGCTGGATGTCAGGAGGAAGTTCTTGCCGGAGAGAGTGATTGGCATTGGAATGGGCTGCCCACCACCCAAGGGAGGTGGTGGAGTCACCATCCTTGGAGGTGTTCAAGTAAAGCCTGGATGGGACACTTAGTGACACAGTTTAGTTGACTGGATAGGGCTGAAAGACAGGTTGGGCTGGATGATCTTGGAGGTCTCTTCCAACCTGGTTGATTCTATGACCAACATTAGTTTTTCACTATCTTCACTGCATTTTTTTTTAAAGTCAGACAAAAGGTGTGGCTTGGAGAAGGAAAGGAGAACACAGTCATGTCTTAACATAGATGTTCCCAACTGCAGAAATGCAGGTCATAGGAAAACCAGGCTATCTGGCTAATTTAACATCACATAATAACACTGAGTTTATTGACACTTATCAGAGAAGGCAACAGTTCCAAAAGAAGCTTCAGATCTAAGCTTCCTTCCCCCCACCCCCATTAAGGCAAAATGAAAGCATTTCAGGTAGTGAAATAGCAGCATTCTCTTCAAAATATTTTCAGAATTATTACCATTAATTGTAGTTTATCTGAGTAAGAGCAACACAGTACACATCTGCCCTTACAAGTTACACGCTGGGGAAAAAAAAATATTCCAGGAGTCCAGAACATTTCTGAAAGCCTCAGAAGAGCAACCTTGGGGGAAAAAAAGGAAAAAGAAAATACTTAAAGTTATTCTGGGGGTTCTTCACCAGTGCTTGACCCATTGTGCTGGCAGGGCACAAATCCTGCCAGGCTAATTTAACCCTTGCTCTCCTCCTACTGTTGTGGCTATCTCCCCCAGATTTTGCTGTGCTCTTTCTTCTCAGTACTGATATTAGGTCATTCCTTTTGGACACAACCACTCAATGATTTCTGGATGAGGCTTAAATCCATCCTCCTGCTTCCCACACCATGTTGCCTTGTGTCAATGATGTAACTCCATCTTATAAACACTCTCTTGGAGAAAGTGTTGTTAATCACTAGGTGTTTTATCAGATCAGCGATACAGGCATAGAATGGTTTTTGCTGCTACAGGCTTCTGAAGTATTCCCCAGCAAAATCACTTGCTGCAGTGATTCAAGGTACCTCTCATTACATAGAAACTCAGACCTCAAACAAAGGTGGCAGAAGTTTGACACCCTGGCTGTACCAACTTGACATAAGTCTGCTTCCAGACTCACTACTGCTGGCAGTCACAAGCTAGATCTTCCACATACCCAGTGATATTCACAAGCAATACTGCTGATACTGCTGTTTAAATACTTTGCCTAGCAGTCTCTAAATCCTGCTTCAAACATGCAAACAAATGGGTCTCAAGAGAAAAGTTTTTCTGAAGCCAGTTCAAAGGCACGAGCACAGAGAGATCCTAAATCTTCTCCATTTCAAAATGGTACTCAAACAAAAGCCTCTATCAATAACCGTCCCATACTACTGAGCATTCTGCACCAGTTTCTCTAAGAACACCATTTCCAATTGCATTTTAAGCCTTCTCAAGTTCCACTGTAGCATCATTTCAGTGATTTTCAAAATTAAGAGGAACTGAGTAATGTTTCACTACCATCAGAGTAGCTGTGACAAGTTTTATTGAATGTTTGCCCAAATATACCATCACAAATGGAAAACTAAGGTACAATTCAAGCACTGCAGTAGATGGCACTGTTCCATCAAAATCGAGACAGGAAACTATGTCACAGTATCACAGTATCATCAGGGTTGGAAGAGACCTCACAGATCATCAAGTCCAACCCTTTACCACAGAGGATGTCCTCATATAAACAAGGGGTACCTTGGAGCCAGAACTCTTATTTTAATATACAAAACCAGTTCATACTCAAAGTTTCTTCAATGTCTTGGGCTCTTCACAGAATTAGGAAAAAACAGTTGATTACATGCTAAAATATTAAGGAGGAATATTGGACACAAATATCTGGACAAAATAGCTATCACACCTAGCTCTGTTTCACACCAGAATTACAGCTGTGTGTCAGTGTTACACAAAGTGGTATTTGTGACTTGTGTTTACCAGAAATCCAGGTTGAGATGGACTATTCAAAGCTTGGCACTGTCCCTAGAAGTTGCTTCTGCAGCGTTAATAAACAGCCAAAATACATGTATTCATGTATCTTTAGAAATTTATGCACTCTCTCCACAGCATTAGTAAACATTTCATGTTATTCTGCTCCAATTTTGTTTCAAAATAGTCTCAAAGAAGAAATAAATGCCATTAGAAAGATCTAAATTAAGCTGCCAGATTAAAAAAAAAAAACAAAACAACTTGCAGTTCTTCAACATCACTAAAATGTGAAGCATAGCATTAGTAACACTACTCATGACATCTTAGAATCATAGAATCAACCAGGTTGGAAGAGACCTCCAAGATCATCCAGTCCAACCTATCACCCAGCCCTATCCAATCAACTAGACCATGGCACATCTTCACTCTTCTTTTTACAGTTGTTGCAGATGCAGACATATTTTGATCAACTTTGACTGATAGGAAGAAGTCTTGCAGGTAATAATTTGCTGTAAGTTTAATGAAAAGAGAAAACACACTGTGATGGCTTGGGTGTTCCCCGCCCCCCCCATTAGATATCACCCAGACTAGACTCAGCCAGCTCTGGAAATGTGAATGAAGCTTATATTTACAGCTTAGCACAATATACAAGCAAATATTTACAGTATATACAGTTATAGACAGAAATATACAAGGTAATGCAGAAACACAACAGCCCTCCCAGAAACCTGAGTCCCCAGGAGGGGCTCTCAGCTGCACTTCCACCTTCTCCCACTCCTCTCTACCTTACATCAGATGTTGCTTTGTGTCCAAGGAAGAATGGAGGGTTGGCCAGGGGGTTAGGAAGCAAGTGGATTAATCAGAGAGATGGAAGGTGAGGTTAGAGAGATGCAGCTCAATGCCCAGAGAGAGAGGTCCTATCTGTGCTTATACTCTTGTTCTTATACATCTCAGCAAGCCTATGAGTGACATAGACACCACTGTTGTTTCTCTTTCACAGCCTGTGATCTAATCCTTCTCACCAAAACATTCTAGCTAGCTTCAAACTAGCACACACACAGATTGGGCCCACATACCAATCAAAAAGAGAAAGGTGGCAGCATTACTTCAGCATTCTAAAATAAGAAGCTCTATAGGAAACGCTGCCATCACAGCAAACATTTCTAAGGTACAACACAGGTAACTATACTAAAGATATAGCTGTATGATAGTAGGTTTTGTTGTCGAAACATCAGTTTCCTATAGATGAAAGTAGCCAAATTAGTTAATATCTATATGGCTGTAGCCAGGTGGGGTTGGTCTCTTCTGCCAGGCAGCCAGCAACAGAACAAGGGGACACAGTCTCAAGTTGTGCCAGGGGACGTATAGGCTGGATGTTAGGAGGAAGTTCTTGCCAGAGAGAGTGATTGGCATTGGAATGGGCTGCCCAGGGAGGTGGTGGAGTCTCCGTCCCTGGAGGTGTTCAAGAAAAGACTGGATGGGGCAATTACTGTCATTGTCTGGCTGACTGGCTAGGGCTGGGTGCTAGGGTGGACTGGCTGAGCTTGCAGGTCTCTTCCAACATGGTTGATGGTACAAATCGAAACTGTTCTAGGTGCAAGGGGAAATCCCACTTTCTTTCTATGATGGCTTGAAGGAAGTGTTACTTAGACCAGTTTCAAGCAGAGAGATGCAACTGAAGTACAGCCAGTTTCCTCAGAAAAAAGCCACCTTCAAAATGACAGTTGTTAAAAGCACAAGACTAAAGAACTTTGGGCTGGTTTGGGTACCCACTGCAATCCTCAGCAACTTTTTTTAAACTTTGAAAGTGAAATCTCTGCAAGTTTTTAAGGCCAGGCTGGATGTGGCTATGAGCAACCTGATCTAGCGTGAGGTGTCCCTGCCCATGGCAGGCAGGCTAAAGCCAGATGATCCACAAGGACCCTTTTGAGCTCTGACAACTCTATGATTCTGGGATCTAATGATCCTATGAAATAGCTGCTCTTTAGTTAGTGTGATGGTTTGGGGGTTACCCCGCCCCCCCACACTTTGTATTTGCCCCAGCTAACTCAGACGGACCCTGGGAATATAGATGAAGCAATTTATTTACAGCTAGCAGAATTTACAAGCAGCTATTTACAATATATATACAGTTCTATACAATTATATACAGAAATATACAAAGGATAAACAATACAAAAGCACAACTCCCCTCCCAGAAACCTGAGTCCCCAGGAGGGGCTCTCAAACCACCCCAACACCTCCCCCCGGCCCTCTCAACCTTACCCCAGTTCTCAGGAAGAAAAGAGGTGCAGCCAAGAGGTTAGGGAGCAAGGTTAGTGGGAGCAGGGTTAATGAGATGTGACCAGGTCTAAGGCAAAAGCAAGAGATAGAAACAAAATGGAGAAAAAGTCTTTCTTCTTCCCAGAGTTCTCAGCGAGACTGTGAGAGAAGTTGACATCAATTGTTTTTCATTTCACTGCCTGTTATCTAGTTCTGTTACCAAAACACTCCAGCTTGCTTCAAACTAGCACAATCCACCCCTGTCTACTTCGCTCAGAGTATCGCTGAGAATTATCCAATCTAATCTAAACCAATATTTACACTAAAACAATATATACAATTCAGTTCACACTTCAATCAGATGTAGGTGATTCAAAAGCTCAGAACAGGGACTCCCAGGTGATGTTGGGTTCGTGCTCACATACTGTAGATGCTATCGTAGATTCTCTCAGTGTTGGGCGCCGATGTTATCTAGAACAGAAAACTCCTAACAACTTGAATTTAAATTCTCTCAGCTAAGGTTAAATTTCTCTGTGGAATACACTGGATTTCACCATTCTCCTGCATTACCCAGTATGTATGACCAGGACCTTCAGCAGAAACCACCCCTCGGACAGGTTTCCCTTCACCCGAAGGAGAAAATACCCAAACAGTTTTCCCTAACAGATTCTTCTGACGTACAACAGGAACTTTATCACCGTCTACTGTTTGGACCAAATCTGATTGTGCAGGTCCTGCTCTGTTTACTGAACCTCTACTATTTACCAACCAGGTAGCTTCTGCTAAATGTTTGTCCCAGTTTTTCAGAGTTCCACCCCCCATGGCTTTTAGGGTGGTTTTCAGCAAACCATTGTAGCGCTCAATCTTCCCTGAAGCTGGTGCATAGTAGGGTATGTGATAGATCCATTCAATACCATGCTCTTTGGCCCAGTTTTTCACAAGATTATTCTTGAAATGAGTACCATTGTCTGACTCAATTCTCTCTGGAGTTCCATGTCTCCACAAGATTTGTCTCTCCAAACCAACAATAGTGTTACGTGCAGTAGCATGTGGAACTGGATAGGTTTCCAACCATCCAGTGCTGGCTTCTACCATCGTTAGCACATACTGCTTGCCAGAACGAGATCGAGGTAAAGTGATGTAGTCAATCTGCCAGGCTTCACCATACTTGTACTTTGACCATCTCTCACCATACCATAAGGGCTTGATTCGCTTAGCCTGCTTAATAGCAGCACAAATGTCACAGTCATAGATGACTTGGGTGATAGCGTCCATGGACAAGTCAATTGACCTATCGCGAGCCCATCGGTATGTTCCATCTCTGCCTTGATGTCCAGATGAGTCATGGGCCCACCGAGCTAAGAACAGCTCACCTCGGTGTTTCCAATCAAGGTCAATGTCAAGTTCAGAGTTGGTATCAACTTGAGAAATCTTAGCAGCTTGGTCTGCCTTCTGGTTATGTTGATGTTCCTCAGTAGCTCTGCTCTTAGGCATGTGTGCATCTACGTGCCGCACCTTCACTGGAGTTCTCTCCAGCCGTGCATCAATGTCCTGCCATAGATCAGCACACCAAATAGGCTTTCCTTTCCTCTGCCAACCACTCTTCTTCCAGTCCTTTAGCCAACCCCATAGAGCATTGGCTACCATCCACGAATCGGTGTAGAGGTAAAGGATAGGCCAATTCTCACGTTCAGCCACATCAAGAGCAAGTTGAACAGCTTTTACCTCAGCGAACTGACTGGATTCTCCTTCGCCATCTTTCGTTTCGGTAACTCTCCTGGTTGGACTCCAAACCGCTGACTTCCATATTCGCTTGTTCCCAACAAGACGACAGGAACCGTCTGTGAACAAAGCATAGTTCTTTTCCTGATCAGAGAGATCACCATAGGGAGGAGCTTCCTCAGCACGAGTTATTTTCTCCTCTGGAGGTTTGGAACAGTCTGTGCCTTCCGGCCAGTTGGTGATCACCTCCACCAGACCAGGTCGGTCAAGATTACCCATTCGTGCTCGTTGGGTTATCAAAGCCATCCATTTAGACCAGGTTGCATCTGTGGCATGATGTGGTGATGAACCTTTGCCCTTGAACATCCAGTTAAGAACTGGCAGTCTAGGAGCTAAAAGCAATTGTGACTCAGTTCCAATCACTTCAGAAGCTGCTTTCACTCCTTCATAGGCTGCTAGAATCTCTTTCTCAGTTGCAGTGTAATTTGTCTCTGAACCTCTGTAACAACGTCCCCAGAAACCAAGTGGACGACCACGTGTCTCATTTGGAGCTCTCTGCCAAAGACTCCAAGTTGGACCATTGTCACTGGCAGCCGTGTACAGAATGTTTTTAATGTCCGGACCAGATCTCACAGGTCCCAAACCCACTGCATGGACTACTTCTCGTTTGATCTGATCAAAGGCTGCTTGTTGTTCAGGTCCCCACTCAAAACTGTTTCTCTTACGAGTCACATCGTGCAGAGGTTTGACAATCTGACTGAAACCAGGAATGTGTAGTCTCCAAAATCCCACCACACCAAGAAAAGAAAGTGTGTCCTTCTTACTGGTGGGAACTGCCATGGTAGAGACTTTGTTGATCACATCCTGAGGAATGTAACGGCGACCATCTTGCCACCGCACTCCCAGAAACTGAATTTCTCTGGCAGGTCCTTTGACCTTGTCTCTCTTAATGGCAAAACCTGCTTGCAACAGAATGTCAATGATTTTGTTACCTTTCTCGAAGACTTCCTCAGCAGTTTGGCCCCACACAATGATGTCGTCGATGTACTGGATGTGCTCTGGAGCTTTACCTTTCTCCAGTGCATTGTGGATGACTGAGTGACAGATGGTTGAGCTGTGTTTCCACCCCTGAGGCAAACGATTGAACTGGTACTGGATTCCTCTCCAGGTGAATGCAAACTGAGGCCTGCACTCCTTTGCTATGGGAATAGAGAAGAAAGCATTAGCAATGTCTATGGTTGCATACCACTTAGCCTCCTTCGATTCCAGCTCGTACTGGAGTTCCAGCATGTCCGGCACAGCTGCACTCATGGGTGGCGTCACCTCGTTGAGGGCACGAAAGTCAACTGTCAGTCTCCAGTCGCCCGTAGGTTTGCGCACAGGCCAGATGGGACTGTTGAAAGGTGAATGAGCTTTCTCGATGACAGCCTGACTCTCCAATTGACGAATCAGCTGATGAATGGGCACCAAAGAGTCACGGTTAGTTCTGTACTGCCTATGATGAACAGTTTGAGTTGCAATTGGCACTTCCAGGTCCTCTATGTCATGATGTCCCACAACTGCAGATTCATCAGAAAGTTCAGGTCTAACAGACAATTTCAATTTATCATCCTCAATCTCTACAGATGCTATTCCAAAAGCCCATTTGTGACCTTTAGGATCTTTGAAACAACCTTGTCTCAAAAAGTCAATTCCCAAAATGCAAGGCGCATCAGGACCAGTTACAATAGTATGTGTCTTCCACTCTTTACCAGTTAAACTGATCTCAGCCTGTATCTTAGTTAACTCTTGAGATCCACCAGTGATTCCAAAGATAGAAATGGACTCTGTCCCTTTGCAATTTGATGGCAATAAAGTACACTGAGCACCTGTGTCAACTAAAGCCCTGTATTTCCGAACTCTTGAACTGCCAGGCCACCTAATGAATATATTCCAATAGATTCGGTTCTCTCCACTATCCCTTTCCTCCTCCTGGCTGGAGGCAGGGCACCCCTAATGCTGAACATGGCATGTAGGGTGTACACAGTGATTGGTGTTATTGTGAGAGGAACTGCAACTGTTGGAACAATTGCAGTTGCTCTCGGGAGCTGAAGAAGTGACAGCTACTTTTCGGGCATTATTGCCTCTGTTTCTGCCACTCTGCAGATCCCTGACTCTCTTTGAAAGAGCTGAAGTAGGTTTACCATCCCATTTGTTCATGTTCTCACCGTATGTGTCACGCAGAAGTATCCACAGTGACGCACGTGATTGCTGCTGTCTAGGTGGAATTTGTCTCCTCCTGGGCTGGAATTGCCTTGCAGGAGGTGGGCGTCTGTTCCTGATTGCAGAAACATGCACCCATTCAGATGATGCAGGAATGGTATCCTTTACCAGATTAGTAATGTTTTTAAGATCCTCCTTCAGTTCTTTCATGGTATCTTTAATCTCTGTGGTCATAGTTTGTATGGCAGAGACTAGGCCAGAATGTGACAAGCTGTCCTCAATCTGCCTGAGCTGATCAGTGAATTCACCAACAGTGAAAGACCTTCCATTATCACTCCTTGCTAGGAATTTACTGGCCAAGATGTTAGCATAGGATGAAGGAGCAAGCTTAATCAGCTTCTTCATGAGACCTGTTCCCAAAGGAATATCGTCAGGCTCATGAGTACCATGATCTCCATAAAGCACTTCCTTCACAGCAAACTCCTTCAGAAGCTTAATTCCCTGCTCAACGGTGTTCCACTTCTTGGCAGCCCATGGCAAATCATCTCGGGAAGGATATCTCATAGCCACAGCCAACAGAAGGCGTGTCCACAAGCTAACCCTACCAAGAGGACTTGCCAGGTGTTTGTCCACTCCACTCTCCTTAGTGAGTGGTCCCAGCTGCTTGGCAGACTTGTCTCCTACCTGCAGAGCATTAGCACCAATGCCACGGCATCTCACTAGCCAGCTTAGGATTGGCTCACCTGATTCTCTTGTGTATTCCTTCCTAACTTCCCTGACCTCTCTGAGTGGATCCTTGGAGCCTTGGATGTCATCTTCATCCTCCTCTTCCTGTTGTTCTGGTGGTGCCTGGCCTAACACAATCTTCCTCATAGCATTCCTAAACTCATTGGAACCATCCTCTCTCCTGGCAGCTAACCTCACAGCACTCCTCTCACTTGAGTATTGTTGTCTCAGCACATCTACAAGGTCTCGCAGACTAACTGCCTCCTCTTCCTCCTCTTGCTGCTGATCACCAGAGGTTCCATCTCTTACATCCTCCTGCGAACCACTCTTTGTCTTAGCTTTTGCCTTAGCAGGTGCCAGAAGGGCCTGAGCAGCAACAGACTTGGATGTGTCTGCTGGAGGATTTGAATCTTTAGGAGTCTGACTTGGAGGGTTTGAATCCTTAGGGGTCTGACCTGGAGCTTGTGAATTATTGGAGGTCTGACTTGGAGCTTGTGAGTTCAAATCTGCCTTGCTTTTAACAGGAGGATTTTGGTTCTGGTCTGCTGGCTGGGGGTTTGAATTGGCTGAGCTGGTGTCATTAGGATTTGGACTGACTGGGCTAGCGTTACCAGCACTAGTAGTATTATTATTTGCCTGTCCTCCTGGGATGCCTGCCAACCCTGACTTGTTTTCATTTTTGCTAGGAACATTCTGATTTTGGGTACTTGCCTGTGCTCCTGAGGCTCCTGCTAAACTCTGCAGCTTGTTTTGGTTATCCTTATCATTGTTTACGTTAGTGGCGGGAACGCTGGCTGTGTTCCCAGCACTTGGAGAAGGAGGGGCAGAGGCTGGCAAGGGGGAAGCCGATAACTGTGTTCCCTTGTTTTGCTGTGAAAGAGACTGCTTCTGAGACACAGAATTTTTCCTAGTCCTTACAGAAGCTGGTTTTGAATTTTTCACCAATAATGCCAAAATTAATATGAAATTTAAAACTACAAGAGCCAGTATAATGCCCAGCATCCCTGCCATGCTCTGTTTCGAGTAGAAATCCTTGCAGGGATTTGGCATTTCAGTTTGGGGCTGGATGACCCTCATGAGAGCAGTAGATAAAGCAGCATTTTGACTGATCGTCACATTATTGACAAAAACTCTTGTAATATCACTAGTAATATTCTCAGTGACACTAAAACCAGCATAACCAAGAATAAAATCACCCCAGCTCCAGAACATGTTTGAAAGCTTAACTTTAGCCTTCTTAAAAACTACATGAAGCAAGAAATAACCAATTTGATCTTTGATCCAATTGTACACAAAAAACCAGAAAACAGGCCACACAGCAATCCCCACCAAGTACAATAGCTGCTTGATTAGCTTCATCTTAATTCCCAGAGCTGATTTCCACTCACTGAAATATCTAGCCCCACGTTGGGCAAGCCAATTAAAAAATGTGATGGTTTGGGGGTTACCCCGCCCCCCCACACTTTGTATTTGCCCCAGCTAACTCAGACGGACCCTGGGAATATAGATGAAGCAATTTATTTACAGCTAGCAGAATTTACAAGCAGCTATTTACAATATATATACAGTTCTATACAATTATATACAGAAATATACAAAGGATAAACAATACAAAAGCACAACTCCCCTCCCAGAAACCTGAGTCCCCAGGAGGGGCTCTCAAACCACCCCAACACCTCCCCCCGGCCCTCTCAACCTTACCCCAGTTCTCAGGAAGAAAAGAGGTGCAGCCAAGAGGTTAGGGAGCAAGGTTAGTGGGAGCAGGGTTAATGAGATGTGACCAGGTCTAAGGCAAAAGCAAGAGATAGAAACAAAATGGAGAAAAAGTCTTTCTTCTTCCCAGAGTTCTCAGCGAGACTGTGAGAGAAGTTGACATCAATTGTTTTTCATTTCACTGCCTGTTATCTAGTTCTGTTACCAAAACACTCCAGCTTGCTTCAAACTAGCACAGTTAGAAGATAAAATTATTTTTAATTATATATCTTAGCCCCTATTATCATCAGTAATAGCCCCTATTATCATCAGTAGTCACAGTACTAACCCTGCAAAGAACATTAAAACACCACATTAATAAAAATAAATACTGAAAATAATCACACTCGTAGTTTAAGGTAGACTACCACAACAGCCCAGAGCTTTACTGAGGTTTCAGTGTCAAAACCTGAAGTTAGAGAATTCAAACAGATTGGGTTTCCTGTCTGCTCTAGGAAATTTTCAGCTACAGAAGCAGTGCTTCAAAAAATGCCATAATATGACAACATCTACAGCACCAGACAAAAGAAAAGTATCATTTGGAATGCTACTCTTCATTCAACCTGAAGATGATTTTAAAGTAACAAAGCCAGGTCATTAAAACTAACATGGCATTGCAGTCTAGTCAGGGCAGATCTGCTCTGTTAGTCTTCCAGACCCTGCACTGATGCTATAATTTGCTGCTTAAAACGCTTTGATTAAAACACTTAAGTGTTTTGAGTGTCAGACAGCTTCTTCTACTCAACTCTAGGGAAAATTAAGTTTTGAATGTTTGCTTCTGTAACACTTTCCATCAAAAAATACAAGAGGTAATCAATGATGTAATTTTCAGCCAGCTACTGCAACTCACTAGAAGTCATATGTTAAGCCTTACATGGTGAGGAGTAACATCACAGGAGGCTGAAATACAAGATGGAAGAGTAAGCATTTAAGTTGCTGTCAGACTAAATTACCTGTGATGCTTCTCTTAAATACTTAGTGGAATGAAAAAATACCCAAATCAAAACCACCACACCAGCAACAACAAAGGAAACTTGCTTCTATGATGTGGCAAAAAAAAAAAAAAGAACTTAGAAGTGAATAAATACTACCTTTACAAGGTACCATTCAAAGTTTGTTTCTTCTTTCAAATGTTAGCACAGCAAAATGCCAATCTTAAACAGGAACAAATAATCCCATTGTATATTTACAGTGGTCAGTAGCTCTGTGTGACTTGAAGAAAAAAAACAATTAAGTATTAGACTTCATACAGTAAAAAAATTCACCTAGGCTAAACTCAACTCATTAAGAGAAAAAGCTAAGTGTATTCTCCTCTACAAAAAGTGAATCTTTACTGGTCAACTACAAGCAGATTGACTTTAAATTCTCTGAAGCACTGCAAGTCTGAAGGCATTTTGCTTGCAAAGTATCCCAAGCAAGGGCTATGAGAAACATCAGTTGATAATGCTAGCACTGCAACCTTCCATCTGTTTACTACTCATTGTTCCCATGAATGCTCAGGTTCTGAACTTCAGCCTCTAGCAAAGGTTGAAAGAAGCAGGCTTGTTTAATCAAGAATCACCTACAAATGCCCACACATCAGAGTTTGATCGAAAGGTCTTGAATTCCACATGCAGGAACAAGACTGCTCAGTCAGGGAAACATTTCTAACTCAAGCCTTAACCCTTCTTCTCCTCCCAGACTGCATATGTACATAATTTTGATCCTCTTGAAGCGGAGGAGAGAAAGTTAAATCATCCACCCCAGACAACCCTAGACAGCCTCTTCCACGATGGATAAATTCTTGGGAACCATTCATGGACAACAGCTACAGTTAAGTCTACCAGAAATAGACTGTACTAATGCACACCCAAAACCTGCCAAAATAGTATGTTTTAAGAATTGTTTAGTAAGAAACAAAGAGCAGTCACAGACATTCAAAACTCCATGTGTTTAGAATAGCCTAACAAGAATCTGAAGACAAGCAGAGATCACTTTTATTAACCAATAGCTTCTGATTAACTCAAAATGGTAACTATAAAGGAAACAAATTATTTGTGCAATCTCTGTGGCCAGTTGCATATACCTCAGGAGGAAGTCTGTTCTGCTGAAATCCACCACAACAGGCTGATACATGCAACCCAGTCAAACATCAACAAATGCCATTCTGCATCCTGGTTTTATTAGTAGCCACAGAACTGCTTAGAGATCCTCTACTCCAATCTCCCTGCCATGGCAAGTCCTTAAAGAAAAAAAAAAGTAACCAGAGAAATAATACACCAAATAATACATCTGACTAGAACCAAGCTACTTTAGACTGCTAAATATTTTCTCAAGTCCTTATTAGGATCTGAAAGTGTATTTTATAACGGTTCAGTATCATCAGTGCAGTTATACTGACCATTGTTAAAGATCCTCAATCCATACAGGTATACAGCAAAAGAGGTTCTGCCTCAACACAAGGGGGACTTCTTCACTGCAAGGGTCACAGAGCACTGGAACAGGCTCCCCGGAGAGGTCGTGGAGTCTCCTTCTCTGGAGACTTTCAAAGCCTGTCTGGATGTGTTCCTCTGATCTGTGTTGGATAGCATTGTCCTGCTCTGGAAGGGCAGTTAACTCCTTGGGTCCCTTCCAACCCCTAACACCCTATGATCCTATGAATATACTACGACAGCATTAACAAGAAGTATGCCCAATTAAGTTTAATTGCATCAGAAGTGAACTCCCTCCAAATTAAGCACATTTGTGTAATTTACAATTATATACTTTTAAGGTACTACAGCAGACAATAAGAAGTTTCAGATTACAAAGACCTATAGTTCTGGGGGGTTGTTTTGTACAGCGAACTATGTAGATAAAGTTTCCAAACTGTGCTTTTAATTGTTTTTACCTGTTTGGTAACTGAAATCTGCTGATTTTAAATTCGACACAAAGCAGAACTTAGGAACACTTTGCAATAACAGTCCCTTGGAGCTTTCATGTACCAGGTGTGATTCTATTCCTAAAAATGCCAATCCACAGCTCTGTAGATTAGAAGAGCAAGTCTTAGTAGCATTTCCTTTGTCAAATTGGATACAGCTACTGTAGTAATATTGTAGCCTGAAGAACAATACGGGGTTGTTTTTGCCCCTTTAAAACCATCTCAAAGCTACTGTTTTCTGAGCTTGCCCAGCACTGCTCTAACTGCAACAGTAACCATCACTATAGAAAAAGAAGGCAGCAGAGAACACCATCAGGTCACAGGATGATAACCACACAAGTTTCCATGGTAACGCTCCCTAACATCTGATAAATGTTGCTTAAGCAGTGAAGATTATTTCCTTGCTGACAAATCATAAAAGCTGAGAAAATTTGAATTGGTGCTTATGAAAGACAACAAATGTGGAGTACTAAGTTGTAATTAAGTTAATGCAACAATACTGTTGAACTTTATCATTGGAGAGAATTGCCTAAGTATGGTAGTCAAAGTAAGACTGACTTTCAGTACCTGAAGGGCGCCTACAAAAAAGCTGGGGAGGGGATTTTTAGGCTCTCAGGAAGTGACAGGACTAGAGGAAATGGAGCAAAGCTGGAGTTGGGGAGATTCACACTGGATATGAGGAGGAAGTTCTTCATCATGAGAGCGGTGAGAGGCTGGAATGGGTTGCCCAGGAAGGTGGTTGAGGCCCCATCCCTGGAGGTCAGGCTGGCTGAGGCTGTGGGCAGTCTGCTCTAGGGTGGTAGGGTGTCCCTGCCCATGGCAGGGGGGTTGGAACTAGGTGGTGCTTGTGGTCCCTTTTAACCTTGACTGATTCTATGATTCTAACAGTCATCATACTGACTCAAGCCAGAGGCCCATGCAGCCTAGAACTGTTTTCTACAACAGCATTCAACATTCAAGGACAGCACACAAACTTGGTCACTTTTCTCAGCCTATTCCCTACCCACTCAAAAACCAAACCTTCCTAGCAGACTAAGTATGCAAGAGGACAAATCCCAGTCTAGTCATCCCTTCAGCATTTGCTTGTTGAGTGTTGTCTGGGTTTGACCACTCCTCCCCTCAATACACTAGTATGACCTGACATCATATCCCACCTCCCAAAAAAAAAATCACTGTTCAGTACATGCAAACTAAAACCCAGTCTAATAGTGCTTTACTGGAAGCCCTCCACCTTTTCTCATGACAGCTCAGTGTACATTTTAACTATTGCCATCTTGATTTTACAATCCTTGAACATATTTATCCCTTCTCCTCCTCTCTAAATTGAGGGAAAAAAGCACTGTTAATCCTCTTTAAGGCAGCCACTCTATTTTCAGTCATTCTAGCCACTCTCCTCTAAATCCAGGCAAAAAAAAAAAATATAAGCATAATTCAAAATGTGGACACATCATCATTCTATATGACAGCAAGATAACAACTTTTGTTTACCATGCTGTTCCAAGTCTGTTGGGCAGATTTGGTAACAGATCAAAAAGCCAGGTTTCAGTAGCTGGTTCAAAGGACACACAAACCCACCTAACCACCTATCTAAAGCTTTCTACTTTGACTGCTGTGATGACTCAAAGATCTAGTTCAAGCCAATACCATTTTTCTTTAATATATTGTATATATTACATACAGTATATCAAATATGCTTATTATTTCTAGAATACAGTATTGCAACCTATATTTCTATAATATAGTACTATGTTGAATTCAGACTGTCAAATTACTATGAAATTATACACAGAACTTACAAGAGAAATATGTAAGTAGCATTCTTGGAAGTGATGTAATCTCTCAAGTTTCTGCAGCACCCTCTGTTATCCCAGGTTAACCTTGAGAATAAAGGAAGGCTAATTTGAAAAGGGCAATCCAACTTAACTGAGCTATGAAAGTCTCTAGGTAGGTAACTACCAAACATGGCTGGCTTTACAAACTACCTTCCTTTAAAAGAGTTTCACTGAAGTAATAGCTAAAGTCTTTGAGTATCCTGTCCAGTCCAGGGTGCACTAGGCAGATGCTAGTACAGAACTCTAACTTCTGTCTACTGAAACAAAATGCAGGCAGCTCCAATTTGCCAAAGGCACTGGTAAGAGTGATCGCCCCTACTGTTGATCATGCCAAAGCAGATGACGTTAACCTCAGGTGCAAGAGTAATAACAGCCTCTTTTTTTTTTGCCTATATACACCTTTATAATGGAGAAAGCCCCATAAGACATTTTTTAAGTGACTACTATATACTCACATATCATCAGATTTCTGTCCCCTTTGGAATTTTAATGCCTGGTACTCAAACACAGCTAGCTTTATTTAGAGTCTGCTGCAAATACAAATCAGTTCTGCTGCAAAGCAGAGCACCAAACGTACTGATGCATTCAAATATTGATCACTTTGCTTTCCAATTATAGCTATGCACCAACTGTCACTATCTATGTACTTGCAGATCTGTAGAAGTTTATTTCTTCAGAGTCTTATTTGCAAACTGCTCCAACGGAGGCTTTTATGGCTGTTAACACTAATACTACGCTGAATGCATTACAGGTAACTTCCCTGCATTAAACTGTTCACTAAGTTTCAGTGTATAGAAAACTACAGGAGATAAGAGTGGCAGCACAAATGTCATCACAAAGTGTCTTCAAAGTGTCACAATACACTTAGCTAAGTGCAAAACAACTAAAATGAATTAGTGGAACTGCTTCTGATTATGATACACTACTGCAGTTCCAAAATATTTGTAAGCAAACTCCACTTTAGCACCTTCTGATATGCTGCTCCTCCTACTGGGAACTGTCAGCAGAAAGAAGGCATCAGAAGTCAGTAAAGTTTCCTCAGGAAATGTTGTCTCCTCCCCCTTCTTTTTTTTTAATCTTTTACCCAGAACAGCATTTTTTTTTAATCTGGAAGTTACTGACAGAGTTTATATGTTAAAGAACCCTGCAATAAAAGGCAACAACCCTACATTTCTTTTGAATGGCCATAGATCATAAGTTAAAGCCTTTTTCCATGCTGCTCAATAAGTAAAGTAACAACACTATAAAACTTAACTGCTACTGCCTCTTCCTCGTAGCATCCTCCAAAGCACAATGATCTAAATTCCACTGTAATTTACAGCTTTCATACTATAACTACAACTATTAGCATGATTAGGAATATATTCACTGTGCTGTTCATGGGCCATGTCTGAAAGAAAACTAATGGGCAACGTCTGTCAAGTCCTAGGCAGCTACATATACTGTGGGTAACTTAAAAAGAAAGGTTTTGGACCTATGGCCCAGGAAAATGGTGGAGTCACCGTCCCTGGAGGTGTTCAAGAAAAGCCTGGATGAGGCACTTAGTGCCATGGTCTGGTTGACTGGATAGGGCTGGGTGCTAGGTTGGACTGGATGAGCTTGGAGATCTCTTCCAACCTGGCTGATTCTATGATTTTATGATTCTATGCTTCTTTTTGTTTGTTTAGGGTTATGGCCCTCTGTTGTTGTCCCCATCCCCCCCAAAAAACATAGAAGAAAGTACAAAACAAGATTAAGAAAATGGTGGTATTCACTGTAAGTGGCTGTTATCTGAATACTATTTCTTTCAGCCAGCAGCCCACATGAAAACACAGGGACATTAAAACTATTTTAAAGAGGTAGGCTACTCAATCTCTCTTCTGGATAACTCACCAGGATTTCTTCCCCAATCATTATGTTTCCCATCTAGTTGTTACAAAACAAAGAGGAGATACTATGCCAGCAAGAAAGGTCATCACATTTAGTCAGTGAAATGGAAGTTTCTGGGTGGCTTTTTTTGGTAATTTTCCTTTTTATCTGATATTTAAAGGGCAGCTGTGAAGCTGGTCTCACTGCACCAGTTTACTGCACACACATAAAAGAAAGCCAGGTAAACTATTGCTCTTCAGCCTGTTTGCATATTAATAAGCATCACTGAAGTTTAGTAACTGTAATCCTAATATCAACACCTTAGAGTTCAGCCAAGAATGTTTTTCAACTGTGAAGATGAACATCTGCTCTGTTTAACAAGGTAGTAAGACTGGATAGAGCATAGGCAAAGAAACAGACACACATTAAGCCTATCAATTTAATGTTAAGTGATCACCAAAAAAATAAAGCATTCTTTTCTTTTCCCCTAATAAGCAAGTAGAAAAATATAAATTGCCTTTGTCCATCTGCTGCTGCTGACTCCAAGCTGGTGTTAGTAGCTGGGAAAGAGGCAGGACCTTCTGTAGGAAAGGTTATCAAAAACATTGGCTACCACTCAGATTACCTCTTCAGCTGTCTGCTCTTCAAGTGTTTAATATATCAACCTATCTTGAATCAAAGATCTAACCACGTTAATCACAGATGTGACAACTCTGAGCCTGGCAGAAACTTCAAGAAGCAGCTATGCAATGCCATCTCCTGCATGAAATGGAATGAATCACTCAAAATAAAAGCTGTACTTTTCTAAGTGGAAGTATGAAGGCTTTGCTTTCTTTGGATCTGTGCATCCTTTCTTTAGTTTCCTGGTTTACAAAGTTAAAACAACTCCTGTGAAAACTTGTACCAAGAATACAGGAGGAGGAGACCATTAGTTTTTGGAGAATCCATGGCAGTTATTCCATACAAGGGTGACTTTAGTCTACACCCTTCTTGTTGGAAAAACCTGACCTCCATTCTCCACCAGTATGGTTCATAAGAACACCACACAGTTTAGGTGGGACAGGCTTATACTTATTCTAGACATAGTATAATTGTGCTGACCACTGCTTCTATCTCAATTTTAGAAGGAAAATAAGCTTCAGTTTGCCCAAGGAGAAACCAGGTTTTGTTATTACTTTGTAAAGGCATCAACAAAAGAAAATTCCATTACATACAGTAAAAAGAATAAGGCTGCCCTTAGTTATTTCTGTCATGCTGTGATCAGTGTTCTACAGAGAAGGTCAGGTAGCAGATTTTGCAAACCACAAGGCTTCAAATTGTACTTTTCCAAGTATTACAAGACAAGCATCACTGTTATTAAAAATCAGTTTCATACATTTTAATTAGCTCACCCATCCTAGTCTAAGACTCCTCCAAGCATTTCATCATGCACTTTTGCTATACTAGCAAGCACACATTTCAGGTTTTATCTGCTTTCACAACATTCAAATCAAATGACAAATGCCTAAGTACAAAACCACTGAGAGGAAAACTGCTGTAAACAAATGCTAGGCAAGATCTATTCTTGGATATCAGTCAAAAAAATGTTACTAATGAAAATACTAAATATCTTAATTCATTAATTGATACAAGCTGCCTCAGCAAAAGCATTATCAATAACTGGAATTACCTTATGGTTTAAGAGAAGCTTGAGGATTCAAAATAGACTGAGCCTTTGTAGGAAGTGATTAAGTTACAACAACTAGTATGCAAATCAAGATTGTCATCAAGTCGTACAGTTCTCAGACAGAAAAGCACTTTCAGAATCCCTTGCCAAGGAGAGATTTCAACTGTAAGACAAAATGGTTCCCATTCGTGGCAGAGCATCTTCAAGTGAACATCGTCATGTCAGATCAGGCTAGGTTATACACACAGAAAACAGAATTTCATGCAAGCCTTTTAAAACTCAAGATGAATCAGGACTCAGTAGGAGTCTCCATAGGCTGACAGCATCGCTACGCACTTCAGAAATCTACTAAATAATTATTCCACTCTACACAGTCCTCAGTATGAAAATATTCCACTTTTAGCTATTTCCAAGATCTTCATGCAGCAACACAAGTACCACAGCCAGAGATTTAAATTATGTCATTAGACCTTTACCCATATTTGCATTGGAAGTCAAGAGAAGTAGTGACTTAGTGCTCTCTTTGATAAACATGCAAGCTGTCTTATTATTATTACTACAAAAGCACTGACATGAAAAAAGTCACCCAAGATCTCCCCAGTCTAATATAAAAAATGGTTATGCTTGATTAGAATTCAAATACCAGCTGCAATACCAGGATTTAAACCTACAGATCAGCAAAAGCTATTGCTGCAAGACAGCATACTGACAGTGGGCATGCAAATGAGCTCTCATACGTGGTTTTGGTTCACAAGTACCACAAACCTCTTACTCAGGCTGGCAAACAGAGACACTTCATGTCAAATATTTACATTTCTGGGAAAAGGACAATCAGACATAGTAGTTGCAGGTCTAAGAACCTGCATATTTCAAAAAACTTAGAGTGATCAGTTTCTGGTACACTCCAAAAAGGGCCACGCCAAGAGCAGCAAAAGGAAAAGAGAAGACCCAAGAGATTAAAGACCTATCACAGTATTAGTTTTCACAGAATCAATCATAGAATCAACCAGGTTGGAAGTGACCTCCAAGCTCAGCCACTCCAACCTAGCACCCAGCCCTGGCCAACCAACCAGACCATGGCACTAAGAGCCTCATCCAGTCTTTTCTTCAACACCTCCAGGCACAGCGACTCCACCACCTTCCTGGGCAGCCCATTCCAATGCCAATCACTCTCTCTGACAACAACTTCCTCCTAACATCCAGCCTAGACCTCTCCTGGCACAACTTGAGACTGTGTCCCCTTCTTCTGTTGCTGCTTGCCTGACAGAAGAGACCAACCCCACCTGGCCACAGCCTCCCTTCAGAGAGTTGGAGACAGCAACGAGGTCAGCCCTGAGCCTCCTCTTCTGCAGGCTGCACACCCCCAGCTCCCTCAGCCTCTCCTCACAGGGTTGTGCTCCAGGCCCCTCACCAACTTTGTCGCCCTCCTCTGGACACCTTCCAGCACTTCAACATCTTTCTTGAATTGAGGAGCCCAGAACTGGACACAGCACTCAAGGTGTGGCCTGACCAGTGCTGAGCACAGGGGCAGAAGAACCTCCCTTGTCCTGCTGGGCACACTGTTCCTGATGCAGGCCAGGATGCCATTGGCTCTCTTGGCCACCTGGGCACACTGTTGGCTCAAGTTCAACCTACTATCTACCAGTACCCCCAGGTCCCTTTCTTCTTATTTAAACTGCTAAGAACTCTATTTTTTCAAAATGTGGAACAATCACCAGTTAGCTACGACTAAGAACAAAGTGAACAGAACTGATAACTAAGGGCACACCCAGACACCTTCAGTGTAATGCATAAGAACACGTAGCTTTCTCTTGTGAAAATAAAGACCTGTCTGCTTAGAAGAAACTATGCAGGTAGAAAACTTCTGCTAAAAAAGTAAGTTTTCTTAGGAAGAGTTTGCAATACTGATTTGTACTTTCAGGAATTATCATATCAGGTCACAAACTCTATCTATTTTTCCAATGTGACTTCACTGGATCTGCCCATTTGTTTTCCTGCAACAATAAGGCTACTTCAGTTCCAAAAGCCTTTCCAATGTGACTGAGAAAGAACAAATCCACTAAAAACTCAAGTTAAGAGCCTACTGAATTAGATTTCTAGTACAGTACTTAAGCTAGGTCCCAGCTGTCCAATTTCCTACATTTTATCCCTAACATCATCAGATCATACAATCCCTATCTCCCTTAGTGTTTCACAAATAACTAGGAGGTACAAGCAAAGAGGCTGTGCCAGCACTATGGTTAACACTCACAGCCTTGCAAACTCTGCCTGCTTTCTGAAGCCATCAGCTTCCCTAAGCTCACTGTAGTCCAGCAAGCCTGAAGGTGCAACGCTATACCCACTAGGCTTCTGCTCACTCTGTCAGTAAAACAATGACAGGGAAGAAAAGTTTCCATTCTGAAGTCTGGTTTTGTTAATTACAGTATGAGACTTAGAATTATTCTTCAGGTATTTCTGAACAAAATCAATTAATACTAAAAGATGCTTAGCAGAATTACAGTATAAGCATTAGTCCCTCAAATCAAAGGCCTCCTGCAGCACAGACTCGTTGCTCTGAGCTGCGCCTATTCCACCATGACCTTACTCATAATGCTCTCAAGCAATATGGCTGCTCCAACACGGTCTTACCCATGCCTACAGTCCCTCCAGGGGAGTACCTCATTTGCAATGGCCTTTTCCACAGCCACATGCTGAGGTACTCCAGCATGCCCTCTTGCACACCCACTAATGCTTCAAAGTGTGCCCTCTCCAGCATGGTCACATCCTTGGACCACAATCTTTTGAGAGGTGCATCTGCTCTGACAGCCAGTCAAGGCCACAGATGCTTTGAGATGTACCTGCTCTGGCATGGGCTTATCAACAGACATGTGAGGATGACCTGCTCCTGCATGGACTCATATGCAGATCACAGTGCTTCTGACTTCAGATCGCACCGGAGCTCCAGCCTGTCCAGTACAGCAGCACTGGAACAGCAACAATGCTCTGACAATCTCTTAGCTCAGACACATCACTGCCATTATCAAAATGCTCCCATATTCCTGGAGGTGTCCAAGAAAAGACTGGATGAGGCACTTAGTGCCAGGGTCTAGTTGACTGGATAGGGCTGAGTGATAGGTTAGACTGGATGATCTCAGAGGTCTCTTCCAGACTGGCTGATTCTGTGATAATAAGATAAGCAGTTCAGCAAAGAGTAAAAGCAAGAGAGCAGCCACTAGTAAGCACCACAGCCAAATGTACAGTAAAGCAAGACTCCTGACAGGCACAGAAGTCTGCCAATGGTTAGACAGCTATAAATCTATCTAGCAACTTCCAATCAAATCTGTCATTATTCTATGATTATCTTAAACCCTTTGAACCCCACAACGGGCACAGAAAAGGAGTGCCATAGGGTAATGCTAGCCAGCAGCAAACTCTCACACAGCCACTCACTAACTCCCCGCAGTGGGATGAGGGCAAGAAATGATAAACTCATGGGTTGAGATAAGGACAACTTAATAGGTAAGCAAAAGTCACATAGAGAAGCAGAGCAAGATAAGAAATCCATTCACTACTTCTCATTGACAGGCAGCAGGTTCAGCCACCTTCAGCAAAGCTCAGCTGCATCACATAATAGTTAAGTGAAGACAGAACACCCCTTTGGTCATCTGTCTGGGCTGTGTCTCCTCCCAGCTTCTTATGCATCCCCAGCTTACCCCGTGGCAGGGCAGAGTAAGGAACAGAAAAGGCCTTGACTGTGTAAACAGTACTCAACAATAGCAGAAAATATCCCTGAATTATCAACACTGTTTTCAGCACAAACCTCAAACACAGCCCCATACCATCTACTGTGAAGAAAGTTAACTCTATGCCAGCCAAACCCAGCACATCAGGTCTCCCAGCAAGTGTAACCATGGCTTTAAAAACACGCCACCTTATTCATTCTTAGTTATTTGTGTATAGTTATAGCTAGGTAGGACATATTTGCTATAAATACATACTTTTTTTTAAATGACATCTCTACTTTGTCCTTACTTAATTTCAGATTATCCAAGGGCAGCTGGTTTTCTTTATTTAGAGAGTGGGAATTTTTCACTGAAAGAAAGGATGAGAGCACTAATTGATATTCACTTGAACTAAGGCCAGGAAGAAATAAGAAATGTGGTAGCCTTTTAAGAAACATTAGTGTGATGAGATTAATGTAGATTTTAAGCAAAGCAGTTTTACTTTTTGGAACCACTCTATGTGAATTGGGTAGCAAGGTAGCCAATAAATATTTTCTTATTACCAGATAATCACAAAGTGTCTCCGGCATGGCACTACTGCAGTATTTTTAGTAACTTTATCCATGTTCTCTTCCCAAACCAAGAAGATTTTCTCCAAATCCAGAAGAATGTTGGCAGAGGTTAGGACTATTCTCCTCAGTGCACACATGCCAGAAAAAAAACTGCCTGACAGTTCATCAAACAGTTGTTTAGGGTTGGTACATTCACAGAATAGACAGAATCACAGAATAATTTCAATTGGAAAGCACCTCCTGGGTCCACTTGGACCAGTCTCCTGCTTGAAGCTGTGCCAACTTCACAAAAGCACAGATTAATGTTTAACTACTTGATACCTAACACATCTGGGACATGAGATCAAAACACACCCTGGTAACAACAGCTAAAACCCTGTAAGAATGATGGAAATCAAAAGGTATTGGCCTGCAGTGACAAATGAAGCCACAAAGAGCTTACACTGACCATTGCAGTCTGAAATCAATAGCAAGCACAATTGTTCCTTAGGGAATACATCCACAAGCATCCAGCACTGTGAGAAGGGTGAGCCTGAGGCAGAAATATCCCACTAGCCAACAGTTGGAGTGAATGTCCTCTAATCAATACCACAAACTCAGACTAACTAGATGTATGGGTGTATGCAAAAATGCCACAAAACTCACTAATTTTAACCCACCAGGCCTGGTATCAGGGACAAGAAAAAAAAGCATTAAGAGTAGCAAGTCTACTTTTAATCTAGCTAGGGAGATAAGTCAATCACTTTCAGTTTATTCATGCTTACAATTACTCTATCCTCTGAATCTATAAAGTATTTATGTTATTTTTTATTTATCTCAAATTCTCTGATTCCACAAAGTATTTATGTTGCTTTATATTTATCTCAAATTGATAAATATGCTATGTCAGTGGACTCCCAGTATATTTCTATCTACAGATCTTGGTTCTTCAGAAGACTCCTTATTTTTATTCTTACATTTCAGTGTATCAGTACTGGAGACAACATCTAGCAGCTGTGCATTAAAATGCTCCCTCTTTCTCTGCTAGTGGATAGTAGTGTGGTTAAGAAAATTCTTGATCATATTCTGGTTTAACCAGTACTGGGTTTGAAATTAAAATACCTGAATTGTAGACATGCTTGAATAAAGAGAACGTGTTCTGTGAAGGGTTTAGCTGACAAATGGCCCAAAGTCAACCAGGGCTGTTACATGAATTTCTTCACACATGATTGAAATCTAAACCATGTAACCTCATTCCTTGATTTAAGAGTATTTTCTTGAACACTCTTTCTAAAAAAACTTTCTCAACTGCCCATATCACTCACTTGTAAGAAAGAAGCGAAAACTTGGCAAGAAGCACCTGTACCTGAAGATGCAAGGAAACCACTTATACCCAGCTCCCTCCCATCTGCTTGTAGGCAATGGAAGAAGCATTATCATTCACAGAATCAACCAGGTTGGAAGAGACCTCCAAGATCACGCAGGCCAACCTAGCACCCAGCCCTGAACAATCAGCTAGACCATGGCACTAATTGCCTCACATCCAGGCTTTGCTTCAACACCTCCAAGGATGGTGACTCCACCACCTCCCTGGGCAGCCCATTCCAATGCCAATCACTCTCTCTGACAACAACTTCCTCCTAACATCCAGCCTAGACCTCCCCTGCCACAACTTGAGACTGTGTCCCCTTGTCCTGTTGCTGGTTGCCTGGCAGAAGAGACCAATCACACTTGGCTACAGCCTCCCTTCAGGTAGTTGTAGACAGCAATGAGGCCTCCTCTTCTCCAGGCTAAACTTCCTTTCCTTCCGTGCACTTACAACATGAATGCAGAAGATTAAGATTTTTTTTCCTGACTTTCTAGGATTTACTCTCAGTGAATACCACTTTACCATCTGCCTACTCCACAACTCCTTTCAAGACACTTTTGAAGCTCTTTTAGTCACTAGCTACCACTTCAATGAACCCTTGCCCACATCTTGTTTGTAAATATCTTTTTAACAGTTAAGTCATCCTGTAGATCAGCATTTCTCAATTGTGCTTTTATCTTTCAGCAGTGGAATCAAATAAGCATTTCTTGCAAGTTTCACTCCTTCCTAGAGTGCTTTTCAAACACAGAAAGTTGAGAAGCTAGTCTGTGCTCCTCCATCCCAAGGAGCAAGTAATCACAGGAGATGCAATTTCTGCAGTGTTCCTGGGTTACAGGAATAATCTATCATCTGAGTTTGAGGGATTTGAACCAGTTCTTCTGAAAATCAAGATCTGTATCAAGGTACTGAGAAACATTATTGATCTTCTACTTAGGGGAGCACCAATGTTTTAGCCTCTGCATGAAACTACTTCTCCTCCCTTACAAAATACACTGTCAACATTACCACTTCCTCTCACAGGAACTGTTGTTCCCATCACAGTCTTGTAATATTTCTCTTGGTTATTTAGAAAGCAATTCACCCTCAGAATTCATGTGTAGTCACAGACAAGTGCAAACAAATAGGTTTTATCAAGTTTTTACTCAAACTGCAACACCATGTTGTCTAAAATTAAAGGTAAGCTCTAAGCAGGTGCATTTTGATCCCTCCTTTTCCTCTAAAGAAAATTCTTACTTTTAGGTCTCTGTTTTCTCATCTATTCTACCAACATAGGAGTAATTAACAACACATTCACACTTCTTCATTTAAATCAACTTTATCATCTCATAAAACAAAATTTTATGGGGTTAGAGGCCTTTAAAATATGTCATTAAGAGTGCAGCATGGTCATTATTCTTACTCATGTTTTGAACTTAGACATTTTAGGAATTCCTAATAGGTATTATAGATATCATACAAGCTACTTGACTTCAGCCTCTTCTCAAAGACTTGGGATTTAAATTTTAACTTTTCAATTTGTAAAAGTCAAGTCTCTCGAGACAACCTTATGGAATAGTGATATCAACCAAAAGTTCTATTTGCAGACTAATAAAGGCAGGAAAGACAAGATGTACCTACAGTTTAAAGAGAATTAAGTCCACTTTCCTATTAAGATGGCCTAAGTTTTCTCCAAAGAGGTCAATCAGTTCCAGAACAACAGAATTAAGCCAATCCCCTTTTGTTGAAAAGGAAGGTTTGGGCAGTTGTAGCATGGATTAAAGAATCCACACAGCATCTTCCATTAAAAATAAAAGTTTAAACACATATGTTATTACATGGCTTGGATAGTACCATATGGCTAGGGTAGCATATGGCTATGAACATATGGGTAGTCCACTTTTTAGTGAGTAAAAAGAAGCAGGGTTAGCGGTGCTTTATTCCACAAATTCATTCTGTTCACGTCAATCACTTGGAATAATTAATAAATGAGATAGAATTCCCATATCCTTTGGTATCTCCATCTGAAACCATCTTTTAGCAATAGAGAAGCAGCAGCAGGCAATGAGAGTATTACAAAGCTTATCTCAAGAAGAAACCCACAAAACAAAAATAAAAAACAACAAACAAACAAACAAACAAAACCACACTCTGAAAAATCCCCACCAGACTTTTTCTATCCCAGGGGATACAACAGAAAAGAGCTCAGCCCAGGTCTCTTCAGATTTGCCATCAGATGCTATAAGCTGTCAATAACCCTCTACAAATTGTATGCACTACCTTGAGATAATCAGAGCTGAGTAAGGCATACCTCCTATCTTTGACACAACTTGGAAGTGACACAAAGAACAGCCTGGCCACCTACCAACATGAAGAAAAGTTTTTCTCCTCTCCTGCATGCCTGGTTCCCACCAAACTTCTGAATGGGTGCAGCTGAATCAAACCATCACCCACGTGAAGTGTGCTAACTCCATTTCAGGTAAAAGGATACAGTCTCAGTGCACCAGTCTGAGTTCCAATGGCCAGTATTTTCTGAACAGGATCAAATGCCAAAGCTGAAGGTTGATAGGGGAAACCATGGCGTACAGTCTAACAAGCCAGATCACCGCAGTCACGGGTCAAACAGCAGATCAAAAATAAACAGAATCAATACTGAATGCTATGGAAGAGGATTCCATGTTAATCACAATTAAGAATTACAAAGCATTTTAACAACAGACTGAGAAAAATCAGTTGTCTTAAAAATCTTTTGTAATTGATTCATCTAAGTCATAACTACTCATACAACCTTGATCATCAAGTGACAGTTACACTTACTAAAACTTCATTTAAATCTAACATTTATTCTGTGCAAGGATTTTAGTAACTCAGCTTCCCCCCCCCCCCCCCCCCCCCCCCCCCCATCCTCCATCTCCCTTGTTGTCCAAGTAATTTTATTTTCAGCTCTTACAAAGAGATGTTCCTAGGAAGTCTGGCAACAAAACCAGACTTGTCATTAGAACTATCACAAATTACTAGGCTTGCTTTTCTGGGAATCGCTTCAATTTCAACCTGACAGGCCCCACATGTCAGTGTGACCTCTCTCGCTCTATTTATAAATAAAGGAAAGAAAAAAAACACACAAACACCAAAAACCCAACCAACAAAAACACCCAAGCTACAGCGAGCTAATCTCTCACCCGCTGCTTCCCCCCAAGAGCCAAAAAACAGCCCCCAAGAGACAAAACCAGAAAACAGTCTATCAAACAAAGGAAACCAAAACCTCAGCCATGAAATTCTTTCCTAACATGAAGCTGTAGGCACCTTTAGCTTTTTGGTTAACCAACATGGATTTGATAATTGACCAAACTACCCTTCTCAGACTGCAATTAACCAGAATCAAGAACCTAAGTGTCCCCTACTCTTATTTCTGTTAATAAACGTATACAACATAGGCCATACTACAGCTAGCATTTCAATTTTCAAATCTTTAGTCTAGAAGATCATTTAAAGACCTCACAAATGCATAGCACACTTCTGATATAGTCCTTTTACTTTGCTGAAGTTGCACTCCACAACTCTCAGTATTTCATAGTGAATAAAATCTAACTGGTACCAGCTCTGTTTTTTTAACGTACCCTTTAGGAACAACTTGCAGAAACACCTGCAGTACAAGATAAAACACGGAGAAGAATCCACACACAAGCTCATCCATATCAAGTTAGGCCACGGGTGCATTGTAAACATAAAATGGGCACTGATATTCAAATCAGTTTTTAATTCTTCTTGGTCCAGCTGGTGGATTAATTCGCTACATCATTTTCTCAAGTGTGCAGACAAACCACGGTTATTGTTTCACACACGAGCAAATTTAAACAACAACAAAACCCCAAAAAAACCCCCAGGAACTTTGTCTCTGGAGAAGATTTGCAATAGCAAATGCAACTTGCCAACATGCTGCAGCAAAACCACCACAAACGTCTACAGCCCTTTTGAGGCGCAAAAGAACAGGACCAATGCATTTCCAAATAATGCAGAGCGACAGATCCCCTGTCCTTCGGGGCCATCAGAAGAGACTTTTACTCAAATGCCGCGATAATCTGATCAGCACTACAGTTCCGTATCACTGCTTCCCTCATCCATCCCACTCCTTCTACGAAGCCTCCATGAACACTCAGTATTACATGCCTGGGAAGAGCCTAAAAGACGACAAACCCTGAAACTCTCCAGGAAAGATGACTACGGAAATCCAGTAAGATCTGCACAGCTACATCCACCGCTTCCTTCCTATCTCCTCCTCCCAAATCAGTAAATCCAAGCAAGCAAACAGGAGCGGCGAGCAGACTCAGTGAGGGCTGTACCCAGGCAAAGCCTGCAGCGCTCATCGCCAGCCGGCTCGGCTGCAGCATTCATTCACCTTGCAGAGCTGGAAGTGCTCGGACTGGAGCGTCTCCTGGATTTCGGTCTCCCGGTTTCCCGCCTGCTGCTGTTGCGCGGCGGACGACGCCGAGGCGACTGCGGAGACCGCTGTCAGGCCGTCCAGCACCTTCCTGATGTTAAATTTCCTCATGGTCTTCGGCGGCGGCGCTCCCCCGGCCTCGCCGCCGCCGCCGCGCTGTCACTGCCGCCTGCCGCGCCGCGCCGCCCACCCCGCAGGCGGCAGACGAGCCCCCGTCGGGAGGGCGGTGCAGGGGCGGCCCGCAATCAAGGGTGCCGCGCTCTCCGCCGCGGGGCAGCGCTCCTCCTCGTCCGCGGGGCGGGCGGCCAGCTGTCAGTCCGGCAGTGCAGAGGCGCTCCTCATTGGGGCCCGCGGGCTCAGGGACAGGGACTGAAGCCAAGCAAACAGGAGCCGGTCAGCCCCACCAGCGCCGCCAACGTCGCCCGCGGCCGACCCGCGCCCAGTCTGCCGGGGAGCACAGCTCGCCCCGGGCCCGGCTGGCCCCACCCCGGCTGCCCGTCCGCCCCTGGGGGTGTGCGGGCTGCCTCTTCTCTCCACGGAGCCTCCGCGTACCCCCGCGCAGCCCACCTCACATTGTGGCAGCTGTAGCCACCGCTGTCACCCGTCTCAGCGTGTGTATGTGCGCGTATGCCGGTCCCCCCCCGCCGCCGCCGCCGCAGTCTCTCCCCCCTTCGCAGGCGCCCGCCCCGCGGCTCAGGCACCCTCTGCCGCCTCAGAGCTGCGCGTGCCGCCAGCCAGCAGCCACTGGGGCTTCTCACGGCTGCTGCCAGCGGCTGCTGCTGCTGCCGCCGCCCGCCCCCACAACCATCACCATCCTCATCCTCCTCCTCCGGCCGCCGCGGAGGGCGCCTCCCCCGCTTCGCATCGCTCCCCCTTGCCTGACAACGCGGAAGCGCAGCGCCCCGGGGAGGAGAGGCGGTAGCGACGGCGACTATCGCGGCACCCTTTCTCGCAGCACCGGGGAGGCCGCGCATGTGCGCTAAGAGCGCCGGCACCCGGATGTGGCCGTGTCTGCCCCCCCGCCGTGCTGAGCTGAGGCGAGCCGCGCGGAGGCCGGAGCGGCCCGCGGAGTGCGGGTGGGGCGCGGCGCAGGAGGGCACCGCGCTGGTCGTGTGCTGGGTCTTGGCCTCCGGCCAGATGGAGGCAGGAGCAAGTAACAGGTGTTGGCAGTGACTGAAGGCTTTGGCGGGTAGCACAGCCCCTGCCGCGGCGCTGGCGGCGCACGGCCCCTCCTGCGGCGGGAGCTGCGCTTCCCGGGTGGTTGCGCGCAGGACTCCTCTTCAGCGGCTCTGGCCAGCCGGAGCTGGCGCGAGCTGCGCCTCATCGCCGTCGTGGCAGGTGTCAGCCCGCCGAGAGGCAGCGCCGCCAGGGTCCCCTCACAGTGCGGCACGGGGAGCGGCGGCGGCCCGGCCGTCGTGGCAGGTGTCAGCCCGCCTAGAGGCAGCGCCGCCAGGGTCCCCTCACAGTGCGGCACGGGGAGCGGCGGCGGCCCGGCCGTCGTGGCAGGTGTCAGCCCGCCGAGAGGCAGCGCCGCCAGGGTCCCCTCACAGTGCGGCACGGGGAGCGGCGGCGGCCCGGCCGTCGTGGCAGGTGTCAGCCCGCCGAGAGGCAGCGCCGCCAGGGTCCCCTCACAGTGCGGCACGGGGAGCGGCGGCGGTGCTGGGAGCGAGACGAAAGGAGTGTTTCCAACAGCAGTTACGATCAATGGAGGGTTATGGTGCCCCCATATCCCTCACCCTGACCACCGTGCTGCTTGAGGGCCACGCGCGTCGTGCGCTGGCGGCCTGGGAGCGGTTCATAGGCACAAGCGGACGGCCCCCAGAGGTGCTGCGGAGCTGGCGCTGCCGACCCCCGGCCCTCACGTCCTGAGGCGAGCCGCGAGGATTACCGAAGTGCTTCCTTTGATTCTCACGGCAGCGAAACTGATTTAAGTAGGTAGCATAGAGTTAAACGTTTCTTTCCACTATCTGTCGTGTTCTGGTTTGTTTGGTTTTTTTTCTTTCAGTTTTAGATTGCTGCTGTTTTTCAATCTAGTCAATGGTCAGGTAATAGGTGTTACACTTAGCTCAGTCGTGACTCTTTCCTGAACTTTCTTTTCAGCTATAATGCGCTGGTGATCAGACATTTACTTTTGGAGGGAAAGCTGAGAGAGAATCATAGAATGGTTTAGGTTGGAAGGGACCTCAAAGATCATGCAGGGCCAACCCCTTACCATAGGCAAGGACACCTCTCACGAGAACAGGTCACTGAAGGCCTCATCCAACCTGGCCCTGAACACCTCCAGGGAGGTTGTGGGGCACATTGGGTGATTCTGTGCTCCACAACCTCCCTGAGCAACCTGCTCCAGTGTTTCACCACCCTCACTGTAAAGAACTTCTTCCTAACATCTAGTTTAAATCTCCCCTCTTCCAGTCTAAACCCATTACCCCTTGTCCTGTCATTACAAGACCTTGTCAATAGTTCTTCCCTAGCCTTCCTGTAGCCCTTTTCAGATACTGGAAGGCCAATGCAAGATCTCGAAACCTTCTCTTCTGCAGGCTGCACAGCCCCAACTCTTGTAATCTGTCCTCACAGCAGAGCTGCTGCAGCCCTCTAACCATCTTTGTGGCCCTCCTCTGGACTTGCTCTAAGTGTTCCATGTCCTTCTTTGTGCTGGGGACTCCAGAGCTGCACACCGTACTCCACACGGGGTCTGAGGAGAGCAGAGTAAAGGGGCAGAATCCCCTCCCTTGCCCTACTGACCATGCTGCTCTTGATGCAGTTCAGGACACAGAGCTATGATTCCAGACATTGTCTTAGCTTTTCAAGCAATAGCAGGAATGCCTTGGCAGTAAAAGCCCACACACAGAAAAAATGGCCTAAGTGGTACTTGATAGCTAGGCATGTTTTATTAGCACAGCAAATGTGGTATTGCACAGAGGGATAAGTGAAATCAGAACACAGAAAAAACAGTTAAGATGCAGCCATTGCGATAACCTCAAAAGTGAAAGTTCCACACTCTTCTTTGACCAGTAACCCTGCATCAATTTACATCACATAGCCAGCACATACATGATGTATAAGCATTTGAAAGAAACCAAACCAGTTTGGATATTCCTGCAAAATGATTGACTCATGACCTTACAGAGCTGTTCCCCTGTGTTACCAGGACTGCTGGACACTTCCTCAAGTCATCCTCACAAAATGTGAAAGAATGCCTCCAGAGGTGGCAAAAATCCTAGAAATAAGACTCCAGTAAGGATCAGTAGATTACTGATCTAAAAATAAACTTACTTTTTAAGAGAGAATTGTGTGCATTTTCAGTATGTCTTCAATTATTCATTACATATTTTAGGTAACTTTAGTTACAGAAGTAACGTGCAGTTTTTCTACCTATTCACATATCCTTATTGTAATACACTAAACTGGGAAGAAAACTTGTAGAGTTGGCCACTTGAACTCTTAAATTTTTAGAGGAGAGTTTGGATTTCATTTTTTTTTTACATCAGCACCTACAACAAGGAAAAAGTTATTAATTATTGCAGCATTGTAACAATACCTGTAAATATTTAGGCAGAGGATACAAAGCACAGGACATTGAGGCAACGGCCCTCTTTCTAGTTGATGCCATTCAACAAATCAATGCTTTGTGTTTCTTAACCCTGTAAAAATCTACTGGCAATTAGGCCTTTCAATGTTACAGTTCAGCAAACAGCCCTGTTGTGTCTCTGGATTTGTCTGCTTTATGTCAGAGCTTCTTTGAGGCTTCCAGCACTTGCCCAATAACCACATCCTGTTTACAAATGGGAACAATTCTGCTGAACTTTGTGTTTCCCTTTTAGACCATCCTGATTCTGATGTCTGAAATCTCTTGCCAGTGTTTTATACCCCAGTCCAACGCCTAAGAGTCTTGCACAGCTGAGTAAGAAGCAGTCAGATCCAACTAGTTTGCAACATCTTCGAGCTCAACTATCCAGCTGTGACAGAGCCACTGTTAAATGCTCAGCAGCACATCTTCATTTGCCACACAAATTCCTGGCCTCTAAGTGAATCCTCTTGGCTTTGGTCTTCTTCACCCACCTTTCATTACTGATGTATTTATTTACTGCTCCTAGAAAAGGGGAGAGAGGATCACCTGCTTATTTCTTGATCAAGCAAGCAAGCAAGCACCATTCCTAATAGGTATTAGAGGCAACGAGCATGGAATGTTGGCCTACAATGGCAATTCCACAAGCCATTATTTAGTCGATGTCAGATAAGTTGGGTCCTTTGTCTCAAAATAATCACAACTTGACAGGTAATTGCAAAGTGTAGACATTGCAGTGCTTAGAGGCTTTTTTCCCTCCCTTTATTGTGAGGTAGTACACCCCCTGCATGGAAAAGAATGAGAATTATGAGTAGTCTCACATGATCCACAATGAGTAAAGACCCATTCAGTAACAATGTATGCTAAGACTGGGTGAAATAATCCCAGAGCAGTTGGTAAGTAGTGAATTTACAGGTCCACTCTCTGTGTCTGTCATTGTTACTATAAGTGTTACCTGTTGTAAGTGCCAGAGAAGGCAGTGTACTCTAGGTGATTCTGCACACAATAATTATTACCCAGCATGAAGGAGAAAATTACTGTCGAAAGTGACCTCAAGATCTCTCCTTGGTCTTTAGCTGCTCTAAAGCATCTGTCAGTCAGTCAGCCCCAGCTTTGAAGACTAACTAAGGTGCTTAGCTTTCCTGAGAACTTCTTAATGGTGCTTAGTCACTCACACTGCAGAGTCAGAATTGACCGAGATCCAGCCAAACATTTTCTTGCCATAAATACAAAGAAGCTGGAAAACGGTTCTGAAGTAATACTTGCTCTACTCAAAGGTATTGGACAGGGCAGTGTAACCATAGCTCCAAGTGACTTTTGGAAGTCTTTCCTGGCTGCTGAAAAAGTGCACAAGCTTCTGAAGACTCAAAACCGTTGCCAAACAAACATCTGTGATTTATTTTTTCTCCCAACAATCTGCATTGGTGGAAAATACTAAGGAGGACATCCATCTACAGTTGAACCTATTTCTGTGGCTTAATTTGAATAAGGTATAAGCAAGAAGGAAATGAAGAGCTGGTAAGCTTCTGGAAAAATCCTAGGCTAGTATTTGCCCCAGCCTCACCTGGAGATGAACTGTGTAGCGTTTCTAAATCCCCCTGTTTCACAAACTTTGTGATTGACCTTGCCTGTATGGATATGATGAGTTCTTGCATCTGGCAGCCTCTGTGGTCTTTAGTAGGCTCACAGATCATGGGCATCTTTTATTAAAGATCATGGAACAACAGGACTGACACCCTCCGTATGGATGCTGTAAAGCTGTGTGGACATGCACAGCAGAGACAGGGCTTTGGAGACTGCGCTAAGATGCCTGCACACTCAGCTAGGCCAGCAAACATAATGATGAGCATACATTGGTCATTGCGGGAATTATATTGGAAAGGCTCTACATCATTGATCAACCCATATAGCATAGGTAATATGCAAGTGCCCATGTATCTGTTTGGTGTTGTGCTAGAGCAGAGCACATGGGAGAGGCACAGCTGCCTCAGAAAGAATTTACGGAATCATTACCAGCTGACCACTCCACGTAGAATCGTACAGTCAGTCAGGGTTGGAAGGGACCACAAGGATCATCTAGTTCCAACACCCCTACCATGGGCAGGGACACCCTACCTTAGAGCAGGCTGGCCACAGCCTCATCCAGCCTGGCCTTAAACACCTCCCTGGGCAACCCATTCCAGCCTCTCACCACTCTGATGAGTCATCTCTGACTACTGACTACTACTAGTGGTATGTGACATGAGGAGAATAGCTACAACACACTAGAAAGGGAGAGTACATAAGGCAAAAAGAATGAATGACAGCAGCACTATGAGTTGAAAACATGACATTTGTGAAAGAAGTAACTTAGTAACTTGTGCTTTTTTGCATTATTAAAACATAAATTTACAGTTTCACATCCCCTGGCAGCATTTCTGTTTTTCACATTAATAGTAGGCATAAACTAGGATTAAAACCTGAGAAAGAACAGGTTTTAAACAAAGGCTTCTATCCATCTAAAAAAATACAGGTGGATACTTTAAATACTAAGTATTTTCTTATATATATTTTGTCATACACATTTTCAGTATTTAATCAGGTATAACAGAAATGCTTCTTATTACAGTGCCACTCTTAAAACCCACATAAGCAAGTGAAGTAAATATGAAATGTCTCCATTAAAAGGCAGCAAAATATTACAAGTGAAATCAACACAAGCTTTACAGAATAGCCAAATTAAGATGAAGTATGAGCACATGCCAAGTGACAAAGGATTTTCTTGGGCTAAAGTAATTAAAGCTAAATGTAATAGACAAAAATAATTTATCTATCCTTACATTTGCAGTACTGGATTGAAAAAAAAGTCTTTCAGAGATAGTGATCTGTTTATACACAGCATTTTGTATGAAATGTAACCTCTAGGCAGGAGTTTTCATCAGTCAAGTAGCTGCCCACTACACGGGAAAAAAAGCTCACATACATTACAACTCCCATGGTAATTACATTGAATTAATTAAAAAGGGATTCCTGCTGTGCAGTAGTTTAACAGTATAGACAAGTATTAATTTGGGTTACAGAAACATTAGGTCTTTGTTAGAGATTGCTACTATTACACTGGTATTTTTTACTTTAAATTAAAAGCAGTGAACTATGTAAACTGCAAAGCTAAAAATGCATGTAAGCAACTGAACAATCTTACAGTGATGTTAAAGCTAGAATATCCAAAATGTATCTAGGCTTCATTGAATTTTAGGCTTATTTTTTTCCATCAGTACATTCCAATTCAAGAAAGATTTTGAGATGCTGGAATGTGTCCAGAGAAGGGCAATGACAGTGGTGGAAGGTCTGGAACACAAACCCTGTGAGGAGAGGCTGAGGGTGCGCAGCCTGGAGAAGAGATTCAGGGCTGATCTCATTGCTGTCTACAAATACCTGAAGGAAGGCTGTAGCCAGGTGGAGTTGGTCTCTTCTGCCAGGCAAGCAGCAACAGAACAAGGGGACACAGTCTCACGTTGTGCCAGGGGACGTTCAGGCTGGCTGTTAGTAGGAAGTTGTTGGCAGAGAGGGTGATTGGCATTGGAATGGGCTGCCCAGGGAGGTGGTGGAGTCTCTGGGAGGTGTTCAAGCAAAGCCTGGATGAGACACTTAGTGCCATGGTCTATTTGACTGGACAGGGCTAGGTGCTAGGGTGGCCTGGATGATCTTGGAAGTATCTTCCAAACTGATTGATTCTATTCTATGATTTTTTGTCAGCATGTTACCATTTTTTCTATGAATCTAAACCCTTCCTGTAACAGCAGTTCAGAAATAATAACACCAAATACATATTTAAATTCTAGGTTGCATGGAAAAAATGAGGTTTCTAGACAATTGAAAGATTTCTTATAAGAACGAGTATTCTATGTGGTTTTAACTTCATTCCAAGCATGGCAAACAGTACCTCTTTCTGCTCCTCTCCCTTCCCTCCCAATGACTGAAACAGGAGATGCAAAAATAGATGAGATTTTTCCAAAGCAAATGCTAGTGCCTTGCAATTTGAGAAGGAAATAATTGGAAATTAACAAGGCAAATAATTGCTTCAGAGAAACTAACTGGGTAGCAAGGCCAATGGGGAGAAGAAGCCTAGAACATGCAGCCTAGACCCCAATTTATTTATCTGTAAGCCTGACAATTCTCATTTCTGTCATTCTTCACGAGTCTTTTAGATTCTGTTCCAGTACACTAGTAAGTGAACTTGAGTAAGCTTTAGCATCAGCTGGTGACTTAATATAAGACTTTTTAAAACCTTAATTGAAGCAGTTGAACTTTGGCATGTAGTCATTGCTTGAATTAAAGCCTAAAAGAAATGGTAAGCTCTAATTAGATCTTCTCAGCAAGTGACCCTAGTGCATGGCATTGTCCTGAACAGAATTTAGATCTATTGCTGGGATTAAGTTCAGCAACTTGATACCTTATCACAATTCTGAGCTTTACTTCAGGCAAGGTGTGTAGAGACTCATTAATACCTGCTCCCTGTGAATCACCATCCCTTCTGTTGTAACACCACAGCTAGGGCTGATTACAGAACCAGTTAAGAATAGCCAACACTTCTCAATTACAGCTGTATTTCGTATTGCATTACCATGTAGGTGTTTAGGACAAAAAGACCTTTTCTGAGAAACTGGGGAAAAGACTGTTGACAAGAGGGCTACATCTTTAGGCAGGACATGGGTGGATGGGTGGGCAGAGGCCAATGGGATGAAATAGAACAAGGCCAAGTGCAGGATTCTACACTTTGGCTCCAAGCAGCTCTACAGGCTGGAGACAGAGTGGCTGAGAGCAGCCAGGCAGAGAGGGACCCTGGGGGTGCTGGTAGAGAGCAACTGAACATGAGCCAGCAGCGTTCCCAGGTGGGCAGGAGAGCCAATGACATCCTGGCCTGGCTCAGGAACAGCAGGGCAAGGGAAGTTATTCTGCCCCTGTACTCAGTACTGGTCAGGACACACCTTGAGTATTGCAGGTGCAGCTTGAGGGTACCTACAGCTTTCTCTCCCTGACAGGTTGGGATCTGTTTTCCTCTTTATTCCTGGCCAATCCCACTCATTTTGTCTTTTTCCTCAGTGCACGGCCTGCTGCTCCTCTGAAGACTATGTGGCTCTGAGTTACAATGTTTTCAAGGCAAAAGTGGCAGGTAAGCTTTGGAAAAACACTCCAGTCTCACTAATAAATTCTAAACTACACTAACTCTGGGCCGTGGAAGTTGCACTGTGAGAACACTTCAGGGTGCTGTGAGGACCTGTGGCTCCCAGAATCATGAGAGGCTGCCTATGGGGGTCTATCAGGGCAGGGCCTGGCAGCCAGGGCTTGACCCACTCCCAGACATGAGCAGGCAGTCCTGGGCACCAAGAGCCTTATAGAGAATGATCTAAGGTTTGGATGAGATGTGGATCCATGGCCCATCAGGGCTGCAGGGAGCTGGAGACAGGTCCTACTACAGTGCTGCTGGGGCAGAGGCTGAGAGTCCTGGGGGCTGGCATGGGATGCCAGACTGTGTGTGGGGGGGATCTCAGGAGGCTGGGCAGGGACAGTCAGGATTGATGGTTCCCCCAGGACCCTGATGTTTTCAAGTTGACATCTGAAATATCACTTCCTGTCTAAAGAGCAGACTTAATTTATGTCCCACGGGAATGTTTTTCTGTGTCATGACTTCCTGTCTGAAAGTTCAGCATGAGCAAAATCTTCTAAAGATAAAAATGTATCTTGCAAGGGGTGCTTATATCAAACATAAGAGAGCTATTTCCTTGCTGTATAGTGTGGTAATGCATTCATATTCCTAGAGTGATTTACTGGGAAAATTTGTGTAAGGTTGCACCATTCTCAAATTTAAAATTGAAAAACCTGATCTAGTTATGGATGATGAATGATGTTATTAAAGCTGTTTGTTTTGTTTCACTCACTGTGAAAATGGTTTTCAGATTTATATTGTGAAATGTCATCCTACTTCTCAGTCTTAGTCTTCTAACTCCCAACTAAGAGAGTCCATTGTTTTTATGAGAGCTGATTTAAGGAATAGAAACACAACCTGAAACAGTGTTAAGGTATCACAGCCTCCTCAACCTAGTTGTTTCTTTTGGACAATTGTGCTAGTTTGAAGCTAGCTAGAATGTTTTGGTGAGAAGAATTAGATGATAGGCTGTGAAAAGGAAACAGTGGTGATGTCTGCTGCACTTCTAGGCTTACTGAGATGTATAAGAACAAGAACATAAACACAGATAAGGGAGTCTCTGTCTCTGGGGCTGCATGAACTTCTCTTTCTAACCTAACCTGCTGGGGCTGCATGAACTTCTCTTTCTAACCTAACCTGCTGTCTGTGTGACTAATCCATCTGCTTCCTAACCCCCCTGGCCAACCCTCTAAATTGCATTCAGTGTAAGGCAAAGTCTGGGGTAAGGCAGAGGGGTGGGGAGAAGGTGGAATGGCAGTTGGGAGCCCCTCCTGGGGACTCTGGTTTCTGGGAGGGCTGTTGTGTTTCTGTATTACTTTTTACCTTGTCTATTTTTGTCTATAACTGTATAGATTGTAAATATCTGCTTGGATATTGTGCTAAGGTATAAATATAAAGCTTCTCCACCGGGGAAGTGTTTTAAAATTGCTTTCAATTTTATGTAAACATTTGAACCAGAAAGGAGTTACTGAAATAATGCATTATGTAGATTTCCATCAAATCTGAGGTTTTTGCAGTAATGTAGTGACAAAAGGTACAAAAATATTTTCTTGCTGTGCCACCAGATGTCAGATAATCATCAGGAGTAGTATGGGATGTTAGGTACGTTGCCTTTTGTCCATCCTGGCTGCCTCCCAGTGTGGTTCATTGTCCTTCATACTTTATTTTAGCACATCCTGAAAGAACTTTGAACTTTACATGAGCTATGTCATCACAGTTGTAACTCCTCTCTTGATGCTTATCAGTAACTCTGTTGCCCTTCACCAAAGACCTGGACTGTCTCTTACTATGACTTGGGTATCCCCTTGATTGCCTTCAGTTATCACACAGAGAATCAGACCCCTTGGTTATCTTTCCAGTATGTTATGCATACATGGAACACAGCTCACAGTGTGCGATCACACTGCAAGCACTTAAAACAGTCTATTTGAATGTTTGTTTCCTGCTCTCTCTTTACAGCAATATGATCTCTGATTTGCCTTCATCTTCCTTCTCAGTGTCACAAAGAGTTCAAGGGTATGCTCCTTTCTCAGGTCCTTTCTCAGTGTTCTACACTTTGGCCACAGCAGCCCCAAGCAGCACTACAGGCTGGGGACAGAGTGGCTGAGAGCAGCCAGGCACAGAGGGACCTGAGGGTTCTGGTAGAGAGTAGCTGAAGATGAGCCAGCAGTGTGCCCAGGTGGACAGGAGAGCCAGTGACATCCTGGCCTGGCTCAGGAACAGTGTGGCCAGTAGGACAAGGGAGGTTATTCTGCCTTGTACTCATCACTGGTCAGGCCAAACTTTGAATGCTGTGTCCAGTTCTGGGCTTCTCAATTCAAGAGATAGGTTGAGATATTGGAAGGTGTCCAGAGAAGGGCACCAAGGCTTGTGAAGGGCCTGGAGCACAGCTCTGTGAGGAGAGGCTGAGGGAGCTGAAGGTGTGCAGGGCTGCCCAGGGAAGAGGTGGAGTTGCCATCCCTGGAGGTTATTTAAAAGGAGAGTGGATGTGGTGCTTGAGGCTGTGGTCTAGTGGTGAAGGATGCTGGGATGAAGGTTGGAGTGGATGATGCTGGTGGTCCTTTCCAAGCACAGCAATTCATAGTGATTAGACATTGTGCTGAGGGATTTGGTTAAGTCAAGGACTTGTCAGTATGAAACTAATGATTGGACTCAATGAGCTTGAAGGGCTTCTCCAATCCAAGAAATTCTGTGACTCTGTGAAAGCCTGTGCTTCATTACAGCAAGTGAGTAAACGGTTACTGTGCACAATGGAATATGTTTCTATAAAGATACTAATGCTATATTGATTTGAAACTGAATTTTGTCACTCTCAATAGGCAAGGAGAGCATGGCCCATTTGGGAAAGTTGCGAGAAGATATTGGAGAGTGAGTCCTCAGCATTCAGGAAAGAGATGAATTATAGAGACATCAGTAATATAAAAGCCTTAATGAAAACCAGAAGGTTATGGAGGGGTTATGAGAAGGAAATGAATCTGCTTTATACTTGGTCCTTCAAGAAGAAAATAAGACAAATATTTAACAGAGAGTTAACACATTTAATCTTGACAGCAGGGTATATCTCTGATACTGCACAATGAAGTGCTGGAATTTGATGCAAAACATTAGTCAGCCAAAAACTTTGAAAGATTAGGAAAAAAATTGAATGAATCATAAGAACTTCCACTGGTAATTAGCTGTCAGCTTTGAAAACTACTGTGATTAAGTTAATCAGAATTTAACCAGAGTAAGGAAGGAATTTTCTCTACATAGAGATGGCATCCTGGCCTGGGTCAGGAAGAGTGTGGCTAGTAGGATGAGGGAGGTTATTCTGCACCTGTACTCAGCACTGGTCAGGCCACACCTTAAGTCCTGTGTCCAGTTCTGGGCTCCTCAATTCAAGAGAGAGATTGAGATACTGGAACGTGTCCAGAGAAGGGCAATGAAGCTGGTGAGGGGTCTGGAACACAAACCCTATGAGGAGAGGCTGAGGGAGCTGGGGGTGTGCAGCCTGCAGAAGAGGAGGCTCAGGGCAGACCTCATTGCTGCCTGCAACTACCTGAAGGGAGGCTGTAGCCAGGTGGGGTTTGGTGTCTTCTGCCAGGCAAGCAGCAACAGAAGAAGGGGACACAGTCTCAAGTTGTGGCAGGGGAGGTCTAGGCTGGATGTTAGGAGGAAGCTGTTGGCAGAAAGAGTGATTGGCATTGGAATGGGCTGCTCAGGGAGGTGGTGGAGTCTCTGGGAAGTGTTCAAGCAAGGCCTGGCTGAGGCACTTAGTGCTGTGGTCTCGTTGATTGTCTAGGGCTGGGTGCTAGGTTGGACTGGATGATCTTTGAGGTCTCTTCCAACCTGGTTGACTCTATGATTCTATACTTTATTCTTAGCAATGACTAAACCTTTGCACAGGACCTTTTCTGTTCCTGAAACTATTCTTTGAAATCTGAAATTCCCCTTCATGTCTTAGAATGAGCCCCTCTAAACAGTCTTCACAGGAAGATTCATCACTTCCTAAGTAATAGAAATTAGAAGTGCCTGTATTGTGTGTATGCATTTGAGAAACCATGTGAAACTTTATATATATTTGGCCAACACAGCACCTGGCATTTTAAAATATATTAATATGTGGACTGGAATCCTGGAAGACACTTGACATTCACTCAGCAAATATGTCTGGATATCAGTAGGAAATTTTGACTGCAGACAAAGAAATGGCTGCTTCTGCAAAACATTGTCAGTGTTTCAGGAGCGGAGAGAGCTATGAGAGTTATGCACTTCCACCTCGAGACTTTTGGAAGATTACTGCATGTATGTATAGTTCTTTATAGAATCATAGAATCAACCAGGTTGGAAGAGACCTCCAAGATCATCCAGTCCAACCTATCCCCCAGCCCTAGCCAGTCAACTAGACCATGGCACTAAGTGCTCCATCCATTTCTCTATTGTAGTATAGACCTAACCTGACCATTCACATACAGAATTTTAATACTGTGTGTCTGTTTTTCATCTGTGTTGAGCTTTGAGAGTGAACACTGGACTGATTTACAGTTACAAGTTCCCATAGCATATTATCAAAATTCTTGCTTTTTTAACCTCAAAAATTTGTGGTGAAATTCACTCTTGAATTATGTCAAAGGAAGCAAATACTATTACACACACATATATATATATCGCAGTATCACCAAGGTTGGAAGAGACCTCATAGATCATCAAGTCCAACCCTTTACCACAGAGCTCAAGGCATGTGTGTGTGTGTAGATATATACAGTAGAATAATAATCAGCCAGGTTGAAATTTGTTTTATCAGTGGTTCAAAAGCTTTCAAAGCAATGAAAGGAAATAAACACTTCTGGAGCCTAATGAAGCAGCTGAAGCTAGAGATCAGCTAGAATTAATTTGTACCTAATGAAGGAAACCTGATGAATCCTATAAAGGCTTGCCTATGACACATAGCCAGAGTTACATAAGGAGTCTACCATTAATGCAATCTGCTTTGGCAATGTTTATATTTGTATTCAAATCTTCTCCCTTGTGAAAATGGGTAAATCAAAACCTTGTAGTTGTCTGTCAGACAATAACCTGCGTTCTGGAATGCGTATGACTACCTCAAAGGGAAGAGCAGTCTTCAAAAGCCACTGTCTGGATTTTAAGTTGGCCTAGACAGCAAGACTTTCTTCCTGCCACGTTCAAAGCTGATGCTCTCTTTGTCTTAGAATGGTTTAGGTGGGAAGGGACCTCAAGGATCATTCAGTTCCAACCCCCTGCCATAAGCAGGGACACCTCCCACTAGAACAGGTCACTCAAGGCCTCATCCAGCATAGTCTTGAACACTTCCAGGGAGGAAGCATCCACAACCTCCCTGGGCAACCTGTGCCAATGTCTCACCACCCTCACTGTAAAGAGCCCTTTCCTAACATCTGGTCTGAATCTCTCCTCTTCCAGTTTAAACCCATTACCCCTTGTCCTGTCACTACAAGACCTTGTCAGTAGTCCTTCCCCAGCCTTTAGCCCCCTTTAGATACTGGAAGGCCACTATAAGGTCACCTCAAAGCCTTCTCTTCTCCAGGCTGCAGAGCCCCAACTCTTGTAACATGTCCTCATAGCAGAGCTGCTGCAGCCCTCTGAGCATCTTCGTGGCCCTCCTCTGGACTTGCTCCAGCAGTTCACAGAATCACAGATTCAGTCAGGGTTGGAAGGGACCACAAGGTCACCCAGCCCTGTCCAGTCAACCAGACCATGGCACTAAGTGCCTCAGCCAGGCTTTGCTTCAACACTTCCAGAGACAGCAACTCCACCACCTCCCTGGGCAGCCCATTCCAATGCCAGTCATTCTCTCTGACAACAACTTCCTCCTAACATCCAGCCCAGAGCTCCCCTGGCACAACTTGGGGCTGTGTCCACTTGTTCTGTTGCTGGTTGCCTGGCAGAAGAGACCAACCCCATCTGGCTACAACCTCCTTCAAGTAGTTGTAGACAGCAATGAAGTCCACCCTTGAGACTCTTCTTCTGCAGGCTGCACACCCCCAGCTCCCTCAGCCTCTCCTCATAGGGTTTGTGTTCCAGGCCCCTCACCAGCTTTGTTGCCTTTAGGTTTGGGTGATAGGTTGGGCTGGGTGCTAGGTTGGACTGGCTGATCATGGAGGTCTCTTCCAACCTGGTTAATTCTATAATTCTATCAGCTACTGCAGATTTGGAAATGCTCTAGACCTTCTAAGAGTGGCAGCTGACACATGTTATGCTCTTGCATGCAGGCAGTTATGTCAGTTCTTTCTATGTCAAGTGCCTTTAAAACCCAAGTCAGAACTGGCTGCCTGCACTGCCACACATGTTCTTCATGAGGGAAAAAACATGGGCTCAGTTTTTTAGGACATGTTCCTAAAGACTGCTTGTTTGAGTGGGGCAGCATCTCTCTCTGCTAGGGTGTCCTATTCCTCATGGATTTTACAAAGAAACCATGCTAGTTAGGCTCCCATGCTGTGCACAGGACAGATCACTTGCCTAATTTTCCAAGTCAGGAACCATGGTCACATTACAGACATAACATATTAATTGATCTGAGATTCCCTACTGATCTCAAATCTAAAAATCTATGTGATGTGGATCTCACAAATGCTAGAACATATGCAGAACTCATTAGTCTTATTGACTCAGAAGGGATGGGTTCTGCATTCAGCTCAGAGCAGTGACAGAGGTGAAGCCCCTCAGCCTAAGCCTCAAACAGTAAAGCTACAGTGAATTTTAACCAAACAGTAACATCAATGAGAAGCAAGTGCAGGAACAGCTATATCAGAGCTGTTAGGATGTGATCAGTTTGGATAGTGTCTCTGGGCCTTTAGTAGCCTGAGAACAGCAGTTGAATTCCTCTTGCTTCACATGTGGTGTCTCAGAGAGGTGTACTATCATGACTATGCTGTACTACCCTTCCACTCGCAGGCAGCTGCATGCACACCTTTTCCAAAAGCATGTTAAAGTATTACCAGCTTACCCAAAATACAGAGCTCAGGCCAAAGAAATATTTAATATATGCTAAGCTTACCTCTGCTTTCAGGTAACAATAGTTTTGATACCATAGCACCATAAACTAACTTTCAGCTCTTCTTGACCATGTCAATGGTCTTTTGCTGCTGCTTCTCAGCTTTCCTACAGCCAGGGAAAGAGCTTTCCTTAAAGGTGTACCCATCAGCTTTTTGTTTTGACCTCTCAGATGAGACTACTGCCTGAATTGTGTATGTTTCTTTTTCACTGCATTTCAGTGCAAAGTGCCAGTGATTTAAAGCCAATCTTTGAGGGAGGGCACAGCCCTCATACAAACATGCCTGTTGCGATAGAAGGCAATCCAGGAAGCTGCTCAACTGTTAGGTACTCTTTCCTGGGTGAGAGCTGACAGAGATTGAGAGAGTGATTTGCCACTGGAATGGGCTGCCCAGGGAGGTGGTGGAGTCGCTGTCCCTGGAGGCGTTCAAGAAAAGCCTGTATGAGGCACTTAGTGCCATGGTCTAGTTGATTGGCTAGGGCTAGGTGCTAGGTTGGACTGGGTGATCTTGGAGGCCTCTTCCTACATGGTTGATTTTATGATTCTAAAGGACAATGCAAGTATTTCTAGTCCCTGAATCTGGCTTTGCCTTGAACAAATCAGACTATTTGGGCAGCTATGTGGAAAGGCATGGTAAACAAAGAAGCTGTTAACATCCTAATTCTAAACACCTCCTAGTTGTGTTTCTCAAGATTATAGCCTTTCTTTCCCCTCCAGCATCCATATGTCAAGACATGCATTTTGGGGCCAATATTATTCTTCCCCTGTACTCAACGTTAGTTAGGCCACACCTTGAGTACTGTGTCCAGACTGGATGAGGCACTTAGTGCCATGGTCTAATTGATTGAACAGGGCTGGATGATAGGTTGGACTGGATGAGCTAGGAGGTCTCTTCCAACCTGCTTGATTCTGTGATTCTATTGGTACATATGCTTATTAATGGCATTTGCACCTGTTCCTACTCACAGCTATATGGCACTAAAGTGCTGTCATGTAACAAGTGTCAGGCCTCAGAATGAGGCTTTGTGCAAAAATGCAAGGGTATGGGACATGGCACAGCTATGCACTGAAAACTACCCCAAGTAGCTCTCTCTACTTGGTTAAAATCCTTTAGCTTTTTCAGGGATGTGATTCAAGCTAGGGCTCTGAGCAGCTTGTAGACTGGGAGATGGAAGCAGCATTCAGGCTTCTAACAGATGCCAGCAGATGGAGAAAAAGGATATGTACAAAAAGGAGCATGGTCCACGCTACAGTCATATCAGCACAGTGTCATCTCAAGCTCATTAGGCTTGCTGAGATGTAAAGCTTATTAGTTCGTGGACATTGGCTTCCTTTCACAACCAGGCTGCTTCCTGAGGCTAGACTAGCATGCTGGCACATGTGCTGCACCATATTGTCATACCAGCTCATTTGACAGAAGTTCAGGCAACTGCAGACTCCTCTCCTTGTGCACTGTAACTCTGAGTAGCTGAGAGAGTCAGCAGTGACTGAGCTGTGGGGTTTGACACTAGTACTTGCATGATGCTGACAAGCATCTATGATCCTGCTCTTAAAAACCTAGTCCTAGATGTATATAGGTTTCCAGAGCTGATAGATAGCTGCTAATAGCCTCACAACTGCAGAAATAGTCACTGTCTTCAGTAGAAGACACAGCTTTGTGGTCCAATTAATATAGTTTCATCTATAAGACGTGAATCATTCCAGCTCACATTGATGCCCTCCACAGAGAAATGTGACTGTGTGTATCTAGAAAATGTGATCTTCCATTAATATCTCTCCTCATGGTTCTAGAACTATTTCTGCATCTTTCCTTTTGTAGACTCAGGATTATTTTGGTCTGAAGAGACCTTTAAGATTACAGAGCCCAACCATTTTTCACTAAGTTTCTTTTTAACTTTGCTTGTGTTCAGTCTTGATCATGCTCAGGTTTCTTTATTTGTTGGGCACTACCTTTTAGAAATCCATATCCTAGCAGCTATGACTTTAACAGCTTGACGACTTTCTTCTTAGGAACTAGCTAGAATACCTGCTTGTTTAACAGCAGCAGATGCTTTTTCTGTTGTACTAAGGAGGTTATGAATCTGCTGTCCTTCAAATAACATCAGTCAAGTAAATAAAATACAGCCTAAAAGCCATGTACTTAGTTGCTAGATGCTTTCCCATGTTTCTCAAATGCTCTACTTCCAGTTCTCCTCTGCCCCCTTGAAGGTCTTCTACCCTGACCAGGTAAGTTGTGCTCCTACTGCCTATTTCTCCTATTCTCCTCAAACCAGCTCTGGTACTCTGTGATGGTTTGGGAGCTACCTGTCCCCTCACTCTTATGAAATCACCCAGACTAGACTGACTCAGCCAGGCTGGAAATTAAGGAATGAAGCTTTATATTTACAACTTAGCACAATATGCAAATGGATATTTACAACCGATACAGCTATAGACAGAAACAGACAAGTTAAAGGTAATACAGAAATACAGCACCCCTCCCAGAAACCAGATGGTACCAATGAAAACAAGGGTCTAGTTGAAGGGAAAACAACTGCAGAGTGAGACTGTGGGAGAGCATCTACATACCCCTACTAACATCTAGCTTTTCTCAAGTCTGGTTTCTTAAGTTTCAATTCCTGAAGTCTCTTAAGAAATTAAGGTAGGAAGGGAAAGAGGTGAGCTGTGTCCACCTCTGGGTAATTATATAAATCACAGAATCAACCAGGTTGAAAGAGACCTCCAAGCTCATCCAATCCAGCCTAGCACCCAGCCCTATTCAATCAACCAGACCATGGCACTAAGTGCCTCATCCAGGCTTTTCTTAAACACCTCCAGGTACAGTGACTCCACCACCTCCATTCCAATGCCCATTCCAATGCCAATCACTTTCTCTGGCAAGAACTTCCTCCTAAGATCCAGCCTATACTGTATAGAAGTATACACCTCTCTGGTCTGATCCAAGATTTTTACTTAAGGGAGGCTTACAGAAATTACTCCTGCTACAAAGTCAGCTGTACTCAGGACACAAAAAACTACTAAGGAGGTAAACTAGAGCCCAGAACAACATGGCATTGTTACACCTTAAGAGTGTAACTTTATGTGATGATTTGGGTGTTACCTACTCCCCCATTCTTCTGAAATCACCCAGCTGAGCTGGAAATTAAGGAATTAAGCTTTGTATTTAGAGCTCAGCACAATATACAAGCAGATATTTACAATATATACAGCTATAGAAAATAATATACAAGGTAAAGGTAATACAGAAACACAACAGCCCTCCCAGAAACCAGAGTCCCCAGGAGGGGCTCCCAACCACCCTGCCACCTCCTTTCTACCCCTCTAACTTATCCCAGATGTTGCCTTACGTTCAAGGTGAGTTTGGGGTACTGGCCAGGGGGGTTAGAAGTAGAACTAGTTGAGTTACACAGGGAGAAAAGCACAGGCACCGACTCTGATAGAGCCTCTCACACACTGACTTATCTATATTTATGTTCATGCTTTTATCCATCTCAGCAAGCCCATGAGTGAAGCAGACAATCACCATTGTTTCTTTTTCAAAGCCTATCATGTAATTTTTCTCACTAAAATATTCCAGCTAGCCTCAAACTAGCAGAGACTCCAAGCCAAGATAACACTTTGTCTCCCTCAGACTGAACATTATTATAAGTACTTCAAAACTTTACTTCTTCCTGCCACAGAAAAGCTAGAGTTTTGGGTCATTGATAGAATTAGGTACATGTAATCTTTGTATCATAACCACAATACTAGACAACAGAAATGCTTTTAATTAATTTAGCAATTTTTTTCCCTCTCTCTTGTTTTCATTATTTAGTGTCTTCTATCTTTTATCCTCTCATGCGAGATTAAGCAAGAGATAGTTTCAGAACCTCAAAGCCAAGTGCAGGGTTCTGCACTTGGGCCACAACAACCCCAAGCAGCACTACAGGCTGGGGACAGAGTGGCTGAGAGCAGCCAGGAAGAAAGCAAACTGGGGGTGCTGGCAGAGAGTATCTGAACATGAGCCAGCAGGTGGCCAAGAGGGCCAATGGCATCCTGGCCTGCATCAGGAACAGTGTGGCCAGCAGGACAAGGGAGGTTATTCTGCCCCTGTACTCAGCACTGGTCAGGCCACACCTTGAGTGCTATGTCCAGTTCTGGACTCTTCAATGCAAGAGACATGTTGAGATGCTGGAACATGTCCAGAGAAGGGCAACAAAGCTGGTGAGGGGCCTGGAGAACAGCCCTGGGAGGAGAGGCTGAGGGAGCTGGGGGTGTGCAGCCTGCAGAAGAGGAGACTCAGGGCAGAGCTCATTGCTGTCTGCAAGTACTTGAAGGGAGGCTGTAGCCAGGTGGGGTTGGTGTCTTCTGCCAGGCAACCAGCAGCAGAAGAAGTGGACACAGTTTCAAGTTGTGTCAGGAGAGATCTATGCTGGATGTTAGTAGGAAGTTGTTGCCAGAGAGAGTGATTGGCATTGGAATGGGCTGCCCAGGGAGGTGGTGGAGTCGCTGTGCCTGGAGGTGTTGAAGCAAAGCCTGGCTGAGGCCCTTAGTGCCATGGCCTAGTTGATTGGCCAGGGCTGGGTGCTAGGTTGGTCTGGCTTAGCTTGGAGGTCTCTTCCAACCTGTTTGAGTCTATGATTCTAGAAAACTATGCAAAAAAACCCAACAACCCTAAACAAAAAAAAAACACCCTAAAAATCCTTCCGTACTGTTGCTATCACATCTGCAAAAGCACCTATGGAAAACCTCCACCACCCACCTTTGGTCAATAAATGTCCTTACTGCAAACAAGCAGGAGTTGTAGGAGCTGAGCAAATCAAGATGCGCTTTTGACAGGTTCATTTGGCAGTGTAGGAGGATATTCTGCAATTCTAAAAATATCTTCTATTTTCACAGACATTTTGAGATGTCTCTGTAACTTCTTTTGCAGGAGATGGCCTAGAGCCCATATGGCACAACTCAATCTGACAGATGTTATATAATAATCTTCCTTGATTAAACTGCTACGAAACATTATTTTCTTAGCAAGCAAATAAAAAGCAAAAAAAAAAAAAAAGCTCATCCATTCTGATATAAAACATTGTCAGCTACCTAAAGGTGATAGAGCTAAAAACCTTGTTATAAAGAACATTTTGGGCATATCTGGGAAAACCTCGTCCCTCTGTGTCATAGGAGGAGTCCAGTCTATGAAGACAGACTGAGAGTTGGAGCTGTGCAGTCTAGAGAAGAGGAGGCTCCCAGGTGACCTTCAGGATCTGAAGGGGGCTTACAAAAAAGCTGGGGAGGGACTTTTTAGGCTGTCAGGGAGTTACAGGACTAGGGGGAATGGAGCAAAGCTGGAGGTGAGGAGAGTCAGACTGGACATTAGGAGGAAGTTGTTGAGCATGAGAGTGGTGAGAGGCTGGACTGGGTTGCCCTGGGAGGTGGTTGAGGCCCCATGGCTGGAGGTGTTTAAGGCCAGGCTGGCTGAGGCTGTGGGCAGCCTGCTCTAGGGTAGTGTGTCCCTGCCTGTGTCAGGGGGGATTGGAACTGGAAGATCTTTGTGGTCCCTTCCAACCCTGACTGATTCTATGATTCTATTATCAGATGAGGTAAAGTAACCTCGTTCTAGATCTTATGTCGATGATTTTAATTTGAAAGCCAGATCATGGAACAGCAAAATACACTAAAATGATTCTTTAAGAGGAAAGAGATAGGCAAGAGAAGGACATATTGTAGCACTGGTAGTAATTTACTTATTCTGCTGCTAGATATGAAACAAATACAAGAACTCACATTCAATACTTGGTCTAGTTGATTGGCTAGGGCTGGGTGCTAGGTTGGACTGAATGATCTTGGAGGTCTCTTCCAGCCTGGTTGATTTTATGATTCTGCACAGAGAAATTGAAAGCAACTAGTTTTTGAAGAAAATTTGCATGTGACTAGAAAGAGTCTTCAAAGATTTGGAAGGGAGGAATAAGAACTGAATATATTTTGAAACAGGAATATGCCATTACATATTTTTACCATGGACAAGGGGATTGAGTCCATCATCAGTAAGTTTGGAGATGACGCCAAGCTAGGAGCAGGTGTGGATATGTTGGAGGGTAGGAGAGCCCTGTGGAGGGACCTTGACAAGCTGGATGGGTGGACAGAGGCGAATGGGATGAGATTTAACAAGGCAGCCCATTCCAATGCCAATCACTCTCTCTGACAACAACTTCCTCCTAGCATCCAGCCTATATTTCTCCCGGCACAACTTAAGACTGTGTCCTCTTGCTCTGTTGTTGCTTGCCTGGCAGAAGAGACCAACCCCACCTGGCTACAGCCTCCCTTCAGGTACTTGCAGACAACAATGGCCTCTGCCCTGAGCCTCCTCTTCTATAGGCTGCACACTCCCAGCTTCCTCAACCTCTCCTCACAGGGCTGTGCTCCAGGCCCCTCACCAGCTTTGTTGCCTTCTCTGGACATGTTCCAACATCTCTCTTGAATTGAAGAGCCCAGAACTGGACACAGTACACAAGATGTGGCCTGAACCAGTGTTGAGTACAGGGAAAGAATAACCTCCCTACTGACCACACTGTTCCTGATGCAGGCCAGGATGCCATTGGCTCTCCTGCCCACCTGAGCACACTGCTGGCTCATGGTCAGCTGCTATCTACCAGCATCGCCATGTCTCTCTCTTCCTGGCTGCTTTCAGCCACTCTGTCCCCAGCCTGTAGTGCTGCTTGGAGTTGTTGTGGCCAAAGTGCACAATCCTGCACTCGGCCTTGTTAAATCTCATCCAGAATAGTTCAACTCTGACATCTGTGCTGATCACTGAAACTTAACATGCAAGAAAAAAAAGCCCTAAACTACAACCATCTTTAGTGACGATGGTGGAAAAATCTTTAAGCTCTTGCACACAGATGTTGAGTTTTTTTATACCAAACAGGCTCATAGATGGTGCAGTTTCTATTTTTCCCTGTTATTTTTAGCTGTTAAAATCACTTGAAACATCTCAATGTATTTTTTGGTGTGCAGAGCCTCACCATATTGTGTTATTATTTCAACCTAATTTTGCGAGGCTGACTTCTGGTGTTTTATTGAGTCGTGTGGAGATGGCTATAAATTTATTGTTCTCATGAATAAATCTTTACACAATTGGATCTTTAGCCTAGATCCAGTAAAAGTGAAACCAAAAGGCACAGCAGTCTGAGGGCTAGGAAAGAAAATAATCCGCCTGAGGGATATAGTGCTGTGCCACAGAATCATAGAATCAACGAGGGTGGAAGAGACCTCCAGGATCATCCATTCCAACCTAGCACCCAGCCCTAGCCAATCAACCAGACCATGACACCAAGTGCCTAATCCAGTCTTTACTTGAACACCTCCAGGGATGGTGACTCCACCACCTCCCTGGGCAGCCCATTCCAATACCAGTCATTCCTTCTGGCAATAACTTCCTCCTAACATCCAGCCTATATCTTTTGCAAGGTTGTCAGGCAGTGCTCTTAATTTCAATGTTATTTTTTCTGATGTAAATGCATTTAAACACGTAAGAAGATTCATACATTTGTATACTTGCCTAAGTCTCAGCTAGAGCAACCATCTCTGTTCATTTTGTATGAAATTAGACTTCATCTTATTGAACCAAAAACTCCTGGGAACTAATTGCAAGCCTATTTTAATGTTAAAGCAAGCATATCAAAAGTTTACAAGTGGCACATATGTTTACTTCCCTTAACCCACATACTGTGCTCTGGAGTATTATTCCCACACATAAAGAACACAGCAAATCTAAATTGCCTAAGTGGCTTCCCTGCTGTCAGAAACAGCTGTTCAGGGTGGTGGCTACTTCATCTTTTTTCAGAAACACATGCTATGCCCTCTGACTTGGTTCTTCTTCAAGTGAGTAGCAAAGTGGAATGCTCTAGCAATTATTAATTTCCATTTCTTCTTTTGTTTTTAACTTGAAAGTGTCCATTCATAAAGTCTTTGTAGCCAGGTGGGGGATGGCCTCTTCTGCCAGGCAACCAGCAATAGAACAAGGGGACACAGTCTCAAGTTGTGCCGGGGAAAGTATAGGCTGGATGTTAGGAGGAAGTTGTTGTCAGAGAGAGTGATTGGCATTGGAATGGGCTGCCCAGGGAGGTGGTGGAGGCACCGTCCCTGGAGGTGTTCAAGAGAAGACTGGATGAGGCACTTAGTGCCATGGTTTAGTAGACTGGATAGGGCTGGGTGCTAGGTTGGACTGGATGAGCTTGGAGGTCTCTTCCAACCTGGTTGATTCTGTGATTCAATATAGGCATACTGACTGTGCAAAACACACAATCACAGTCCTGAATTAAAGCACTCAAGGGTAGGTGTCACTCCTGTGCTCCGTGCTAACTTCTAGCGTTTTGATAAAGAGAGTTCTAACACATGACCTTTCCCTAATTCCCATGAATGGATGAAGATAAATTAGATTCTTTGTACTTACTGCTTATTGAACAGTCCTGTTCAGTGTCTTTATTGATGGACCAGGGGATTGAGTCCAGTAAGTTTACGGATGACACCAAGCTAGAAGCATCCACAACCTCCCTGGGCAACCTGTGCCAGTGTTTTACTACTCTCACTGTAAAGAACTTCTTCCTAATATCCAATTTCAATCTCCCCTCTTCCAGTTTGAAGCCCTTATCCCTTATCCTGTCACTGCAAGACCTTGCCAATAGTCCCTCCCAGCCTTCCTGTAGGTCACCTTCAGTGGGGACCTTATAGTGGAAGGCCAGTATAAGGTCTCCTGGAAACCCTCTCTTCTCCAGGCTGCAGAGGACCAATTCTCTCAGCCTGTCCTCATAGCAGAGGTGCTGCAGCCCTCTGAGCATCTTCGTGGCCCTCCTCTAGACTGGTTCCAACAGTGTCATGTCCTTCTTGTGCTGGGGGCTCCAAAAATGCACACAGTACTCCTGGTGGGGTCTGAGGAGAGCAGAGCAAAAGGGCAGAATCCCCTCCCTTGCCCTGCTGGCCACACTGCTCTTGCTGCAGCCCAGCACATAGTTGCTGTCTGGGCTGCGCTCACACTGCAGGCTCATGTTGAGCTTTGCATTACCCCAGACCCCCAGGTCCCGTCCCTCAGAGCTGCTCTCAGCCATGTTGTAGGTACTACATCTATATGTTGTTCTCAGCAGACTGGAAAACCTTCAGTCTGCTGGAATAAGTAGCATTATCATTAGAACATTAGGCTGATTAATCAACACAGCTGAGCAGGGCCTTCCTCTTTATATAGAGGGTGTGGTATGCATATTTAAACAGGCACTCCCTGAAAACAGCTGTACCTGAGTGAACAAACAGGCTTGACTCACCATATTTGTCAAATCTTAAAGAACTATGTCAACAGCAGTAGGAATGATGCACAGAAGCTTCTCAGGAGAATTATTACCCATCTTAATTCCCTTAGTTCCTCTTTCTGTGGACTTGGAAAGATCACATCAAGTCGAGTCACAAAAATACTTCAAGTATTTTCAGAAAGCTAGTGTTAAAGGATGACACAAAGAGTGACAATTATCTGAATCTAATCCTGCCTGTGTAAGTTTTCCTGCTAAGAGCTTGAAGCAGGTGTGGAAAAGCCTGTTGTCTGAATGCTTGGGGCAGTTGTGTAGGCACTGCAAGTGTTTCAGCAATGGGCTCTGGTTTGCAGCCTGGAAAAGCAATATATTCCATGTCTGTGTAAATACTTCGGGGTTTCATAGAATTGTTTCAGTTGGAAAAGACCTCTCAGATCATCAAGTCCAACTGTGAACCTAAGATCACCATGACCATGTCCCAGAGTGCCACATCCACACATCTCCAGGCGCAGTGACTCCACTACCTCCCTGGACAGCTTGTTCCAATGCCTCATAACTCTTTCAGTAAAGTGACTTTTCATAATATCCAACCTAAACCTTCCCTGGCACAATTTCAGGTAATTTCCTGTCTCTCTGGCAGCTGATACTGGGGAGAGTAGGCTGATCCCCAACTCAAATGAACAATAACAAATATGCATAAGTAAAACCAAGTAAATCTAAATCTGTGTCTATTTTTATCCTGTATTTGGGACTAAATTATAGCAGTTTTTATCATCTGGTGACCTCTCCCCAGCAGAGAAGGAAAACTGTGAAAAAGGAGAGAAGATTTGTGGGTTGAAATGAAAATAGGTTTGTTGAAACAGCAAAACTAATTCCAATGCCAATACAAAGTATCCGGAGTTACACTGCTTGCAGCAAAGGTGTGGTGGTCACACTAAACAGGAAAGCATTCCTCGGGAGCAGAAACAGGAAGAGTGGGCAGGAGCAGCACCCCAGGACACTCCACTGTAAACAGAGCGTAGTATGTACACATGAGTGCACAGCCAACTGTAGGAAGAGAGCTAGCAGAGATATGCAGTGATCAGTACACAACTTCTGACATCTGTCATGAGGAGATAATCCTTGATAGATGTGCCTCTCTATCCAGAAATCCACAGGACTCTTTGCAAATGCATTTTAGAGTCATAGAATCAATCAGGGTTGGAAGGGACCACAAGGGTCAGCCAGTTCCAACCCCCCTGCCATGCCCAGGGACACCCTACCCTAGAGCAGGCTGTCCACAGCCTCATCCAGCCTGGCCTTAAACACCTCCAGCCATGGGGCCTCAACTACCTCCCTGAGCAACCCAGTCCAGCCTCTCACCACCCCCATGCTCAACAACTTCCTCCTCATGTCCAATCTGACTCTCCCCACCTCCAGCTTTGCTCCATTCCCCCTGGTCCTGTCACTCCCTGACAGCCTAAAAAGTCCCTCCCCAGTTTTTTTTAGGCCCCCTTCATATCCTGGAAGGCCACAAGAACGGAGCCTCCTCTTCTCCAGCCTGCACAGCCCCAACTCTTTCAGTCTGTGCTCACAGCAGAGCTGCTGCAGCCCTCTGAGCATCCTCGTGGCCCTTCTCTGGACATGCTCCAGCACATCCACATCCTTCTTGTTATGGGAGCTACCAAAACTCCAAACAATCTCAGGGAAATTTCCCAAATTCTTGAATATTAATGTTAAAAATTAATATTGCAAATTCATAATTAATTATTCATTTCCAACACTGTAAACTGCTTCTTGTCCCCAGACTGCCTATATAATTAGCCACTCAAAATGGTTTTGTACCAGTGAGGTTTTCTGCTCTGAAAATGTAAATCTGTTTAGCCATTTGTGCAGAGTCTGTAGAGGGCCCTTCACTCACAATTGCCACTCAGCAGCATCTGAAGCACCAGTGATTAATTATTCCTCATCATAATTTTGAGTTTTAGGAATAACTCATACTAATGAATAATAATAATATGAATGTATTGTATCATCTGATACTAAAATTTCTCCCTGCCTCCCAAGATGGCATTAAAATTAGTGTGGCCAGCAGGTTGAGGGAGGTGATTCTCCCCCTCTATCTGCTCTGCTGAGACCCCACCTGGAATACTGCAGCCAGTTCTGGAGCCCCTATGACAGGAGGGATGTGGAGATGCTGGAGCATGTCCAGAGAAGGGCCACGAGGATGCTCAGAGGGCTACAGCAGCTCTACAGTGAGCACAGACTGAAAGAGTTGGGGCTGTTCAGTCTGGAGAAGAGAAGACTCCCAGGTGACCTTCTTGTGGCCTTCCAGCACCTGAAGGGGGCCTACAAAAAAGCTGGGGAGGGACTTTTTAGGCTGTCAGGGAGTGACAGGAATGAGGGGAATGGAGCAAAGCTGGAGGTGGGGAGAATCAGACTGGCTGTGAGGAGGAAGTTGTTGAGCAGGAGGGTGGTGAGAGCCTGGACTGGGTTGCCCAGGGAGGTGGTTGAGGTCCCGTGGCTGGAGGTGTTTAAGGCCAGGCTGGTTGAGGCTGTGGGCAGCCTGCTCTAGGGTAGGGTGTCCCTGCCCATGTCAGGGGGGTTGGAACTGGCTGATCCTTGTGGTCTCTTCCAATCCTGACTGATTCTATGATTCTAGTTGCACAGAGGCTGTTTATAAACACAGAATTAAACAGTTTAAACAATCAGAACTTGAAAAATAGGAATGCAAAACCAGGAAAAATTCTAACTATGCTTATGAAGCCTTAGCATTAACTCCAGCAGAGGTACTCACAACACTTCAGTCCCTGAGTAAGTCTCCTGTACAAAGATGCTTTCAAACTTGTGATAATGATTCAGAGGTAAAATACAAAATATTACAGGCAGAAGGAAGGAGAACTGAGATGCTGCTGCTGAGCCACTGGTGCTAGCTGCATACAATTGGCCTCCTTGATCCCAGTTAATGAGCCACAAATGAGGAAAGGCAAAAAGCAGAAAGGTGGTTTCTAAATCACTCCTCTTTAAAACAGTGTGACCAGTAGGACAAGGGAGGTTATTCTGCCCCTGTACTGAGTACTGCTCAGGCCACACCTTGAGTCCTGTGTCCAGTTCTGGGCTCTTCAATTCAAGAGAGATATTGAGGTACTGGAATGTGCCCAGAAGAGGGCGACAAAGCTGGTGAGGGGCCTGGAGCACAGCCCTGTGAGGAGAGGCTGAGGGAGCTGGGGGTGTGCAGCCTGCAGAAGAGGAGGCTCAGGGCAGAGCTCATTGCTGTCTACAACTACCTGAAGGGAGGCTGTAGCCAGGGGGGGTTGATCTCTTCTGCCAGGCAAGCAGCAACAGAACAAGGGGACACAGTCTCAAGCTGTGCCGGGGGAGGTCTAGGCTGGATATTAGGAGGAAGTTGTTGTCAGAGAGAGTGATTGGCATTGGAATGGGCTGCCCAGGGAGGTGGTGGAGTCACCATCCCTGGAGGTGTTCAAGCAAAGCCTGGCTGAGGCACTTAGTGCCATGGCCTAGTTGGTTGGCCAGGGCTGGGTGATAGTTTGGACTGTCTGAGCTTGGAGGTCTCTTCCAACCTCATTGATTCCATGATTCTATGAATTCTATATTCATATTCACAATTATTCTTTTTAGTTACTATCATCCTAATTTAATCTTTGGACCAACTATTCTGCTGCCTGGCCTGTTACATGAACGCAGTACTTCTTCTTCAAGATAGTAGTCTGAAATATAGAATTAGAACTAGTTCCTGCATGTTATTCTATTAAAAAAGAAGGCCACAGTACAGCAAAAAATAAAAATTGTTGTCAGTTGGAAAGCTCTGAACTACAAATCTGAAACATAAATAAATTTCAAACACCTCCATCCCCTCTTTATTTCAAAGCCTCACACATACACATCGGCTTGACCTTACTAACTTGGTGTAATAATTGGTGTTGAGCTAGGCTTTTAGTGTGGGGGTTCTGTAGTGTGAAATTAATGAGCTGCATGGGATCCCTTATATTTGGGAGGCAGAAGGAAGTTCTGTGGGGAAGTGTGAAGTCTACTCATGTCACTGGGAATGTGTTGTGTGGGCACTGAGGTGCCTTTAAGAGGAGTTCCGCAATTTGACATTTTCTGGCTTTCAAGAGCTTTCTCTGCATGGATGTCATATGTACTCAGCCTTAGCTGATTCAAAGCTCTTCTCTATGGCAATATGCACAGTGTGCAGGGAAGTACTCAAAGTAAGGCTGGTGAAACCAGTCATAGGTTCTGATGCCACGAGAAACTATATTCAGCACCAATGTAAGAAAGCTGACAATGTACCAAGCTTAACCTAGTCCCAGTTTGGTGCAGAAATATTCCATTAGTCACAACTGAATGTAATAAAACCTCTGCTACTTGGTAGTGTGGTGTGAGTGGGACTAGAAGGGTTCAGAATCCCTTATCACAGAATCAACCAAGTTGGAAGAGACTTCCAAGCTCATCCAGTCCAACCTAGCACTCAACCCTGTCCAATCAACTAGACCATGGCAGGCCTGTCAGGGTACCTCTGCAGGCCTCTCCTACCCTCCAACAGATCCACACCTGCCCCTAGCTTGGTGGATGATGGAACTTGGGTAAGTTTTTGTGTGTTTTTTCTAGAGCTGTAATCATTTACTGTGATAAAAATGACCAGTTAAGTTTTACTCTTTTCTTACTTTCATAGCATTTCTTTCCATAATAATGTACTCAATTTTCACAACATATTTTTTTATCTTCTTTACAGACTCAAGCATTTAACTGCTATTGATGTACCATTTACATTTAGGTTTAAGTGACTGACTAATAATAATGGAGTTATTTCACCTCTCTGAGTCATGGTATCTCATACTTCAGTGAAGGGATTTTTGCATTGCAGATGGTGGCTTTGCTTCTTTCATTTTAACCAAGAGAAATTATTAATAATTTGTCCTAAAGGCCTTTGCTTCTCCCAGCTGCACTTTTAGATGAGGCTACTTAATGTTCAGTATTGTAGCTTTCACACAGGAACACCTTCCAATTCTTAGCTACAACTGCAGAAAGAAAATTAAGCTGCTGGGTTCTATCCACAAAGCCTTTCATTGCTCAGCTCCTCAGTGCATGTGGGGTTCATTCTTTTATTTAAAACACAATACTTATGGAAGCAGAATAACAAGTTTGAATGCCATCATTTTGGTAGAGAAAGTTAGGGCTGTCTGTACAGAAGAAAGAAAACCACAAAAGAGAAGAAAATCAGTTATTAATTGTTTCTTCAGAGATGTTTCCATGAATTAAATATTCTGTGTGAGGATCATAGAATCAATGAGGTTGGAAGAGACCTCCAATATCATCCAGTCCAACCTAGCACCCAGCGCTGTCCAAGCAACCAGACCATGGCACTAAGTGCCCCATCCAGGCTTTGCTTCAACACCTCCAGGGAGAGCGACTCCACCACCTCCCTGGGCAGCCCATTCCAATGCCAATCACTCTCTCTGACAACAACTTCCTAACAACATCCAGCCTAGACCTCCCCTGGCACAACTTGAGACTGTGTCCCCTTCTTCTGTTGCTGTTTGCCTGGCAGAAGACACCAAACCCCACCTGGCTACAGCCTCCTTTCAGGTAGTTGCAGGCAGCAATGAGGTCTGCCTTGAGCCTCCTCTTCTCCAGGCTGCACACCCCCAGCTCCCTCAGCCTCTCCTCACAGGGCTGTGCTCCAGGCCCCTCACCAGCTTTGTCACCCTCTTCTGGACACGTTCCAGCATGTCAACATCTCTCTTGAATTGAGGAGCTCAGAACTGGGCACAGGACTCAAGGTGTGGCCTGACCAGTGCTGAGTACAGGGGCAGAATAACCTCCCTTGTCCTACTGGCCACACTGTTCCTGCTGCTGGTTTATGTAGGTTTAAAAGTGGTGAGGTTTTGTTACCATAATTGTGTGCTCTACAAGAGCAGCATGGGTTCTGAAGAGCAGGGCCTTTGAAATTAATTTCCAAAGATTAACATAAATTCTCTGAGGCTAAATCAGTTTAGATGAAGGAAGTACCCTATCCAGCTGTGCTGCAGATTTTAAGTAAGTAAAAATTTTCCAGAGTTAGAAAATAAACTGCTCCCAAAGAGAGCTGGAGAATTAAGACCGTAGACAAATACTATTTCTGAGCACTCTGATAAAGTCTCTCTTCCTATTACTTCAGGGTAAAACCTTGTAAGTCATTATAACTTTAGATACATTTGACCAAAAGCAGAAGAGAAATGTCTACCAAGCTGGAAAATTGTTGAATCTAGAGAGCTTGATAAACAAATCCTGCCATAGGCAATTATGCAGATTTAATACACATCACAGAATTAAGCAGGTAGAGCAAGCAGTGCTGTAGAAAAAAGTCAAGTCAGGAAGAACTAAACCACTCCAGATAAACCACTCTGATGGTTTCATAGGTTTTGACTAACACAGGCCATTCTTGACCAAACAATTCTGAAGTACATTCTTAAATATGCAAGCAGTCCCTATAAAGCAGATAGTCCTACAGTTAAAGTCAAGAGCATGCTTTAACAGTTTGTGTCATCACTGTTCTTAGTAATACCTTGTGTTGCTCATAAGCTGTTTGGACAAGGGGAAGAAAGGGAACTCTGCTTTACTGGTTAGCAAGGTTTCTTCCTTCAGAAGAATAAAACTCAGTTCTCACACCTTCTCATGTAATTTGTGTCCTTATCCACATCTGCAATGCTAAAAACCACTTACCTGAATGGCCAGCCTCTCTTTTTTCCTCTTCCCTTATAGTGAATGAAAGGAGAAGCTCCTTCAAGGAACAATTTGCAGCAGTAGCTGTGTCTGTGTGAGTTGCCTTCTGAAAGAGGGCTTGTTGCCCTCTTGCTTACACAGGTTTAGTTGATTAACAGCTAACAAAGGTGACTACACTAGGAGTAGCTTAAGTATGCTCTCAGCACAGCTTGAAACCTCAGTGAAAATTACAAACTATTAACTAAGAAGGGTCAGCACTCAGCAACAAGGCAATTTAACTTCTTTATATTGAATTATAAAGAGTTATGGAATTTGGTGCAGTACATGCCTTGTGTGAACATAAGAAGGCCTCTCCCATTCAGGGAATTGCTGTAGTTATATAGTCTTTATTTTTATATCTGATGAGCTTTGCTAGGTTAAGTTTATTAATACATTAATCATTAAATAATCAATTAAGTTATTAAATAATAATAGAATCAGCCAGGTTGGAAGCACATCCAGTCCAGCCTAGCACCCAGCCCTGTCCAATCAACCAGACCATGGCACTAAGTTCCTCAGCCAGGCTTTGCTTCAACACCTCCAGGGATGGTGACTCCACCACCTCCCTGGGCAGCCCATTCCAATGCCAATCACTCTCTCTGGGAAGAACTTCCTCCTAACATCCAGCCTAGACCTCTCCTGGCACAACTTAGTCCTTAGACTCAGTGGCTCCAGGTTCTTGGTTCTTTGTCCTCTTTCCCATGGTTGCCTCTCCCAACAGCAGAAGGTCAGGGAGCAGACAAAACATGTCTGGGCAAGCCAGGACATGTTCAGGCCTATTTTGGCCCATTTTGACCCTCCACAACACTGAGCACTGGCACACGTTGCCCAGTGAGGTTGTGGAATCTCCATTGATGGAGATATGCAAAAGCTGTCTCAGCGTGGACCTGGGCAACTGGCTTTAGATGGCCCAGCCTGAGTAAGAGAATTTGGACTAATTGACCTCTAGAGGCCCCTTCCAATCTCAACCCTTCTGTGATCCTGTGAAGTTAAAAGAGTAACAAACTGTATTTGAAGGGAAGCATCAATGAATTGCACTCTGACAGCCTAAGAGAAGCAGCACTGCGGAGTTTTAACTCAGCAACTTCCTGCAGGTTTCTGTGTTCTTTGAGGTCCTGCCAGCTTAGAAGAGTGGAAGACTCTTATCAACTTCTGAAAACATGGCTAACCTTAGAGGGCACAGATCTGAGCACCACATTTCCATCATTGTTTCTGGAAAAACTTGCCAGATTTGTATTTGCAAAGGAGGAGGAAGAGATATTTTTGTGTGAAGCTATTTGAAAAGGAAGGCTGAGATCTTAAGATAATAGTGAAGTTTGCTTTTCCCTTTGCTTTCTTCAGGCAAAAAAATCAATTCAATTATAAAATACCAGATCACACAGGAACACATCCAGGTGGGTTTTGAATATCTCCAGAGAGGGAGACTCCACAACCCCCCTGTTGTGTTCCATCACCCTCAGAGTGAAAAATATTTCCCCATATTTAGGTGAAACTTGCTATGCCTCAGCTACCACCCATTGCTCCTTGTTCTGTCATTGGGCATCGCCCAGCAGAGCCTGGCTCCAGCCTCCTGCCACTCACCCTTTACATATTTATAAACATTAATGGGTCACCTCTCAGTCTCCTCTTTTCCAAACTAAAGAGCCCCAGCTCCCCCAGTCTCTCCTCATAAGGAAGAGGTTCCATTCCCTTAATAATTCCATGGCTCTGTGTTGGACACTCTCAAGCAGTTCTATGACCTTCTTGAACTGAGCAGCCCATAACTGGACACAATATCCCAGACATAGCCTCACCAGCCCCCAGTAGAGAGGGAGGAGAACATCTCTTAACCTACTAACAAGGATCATCTAGTTCCAACCCCCCTGCCATGGCCAGGGACACCCTACCCTAGAGCAGGCTGCCCACAGCCTCAGCCAGCCTGGCCTTAAACACCTCCAGCCATGGGGCCTCAACCACCTCCCTGGGCGACTCATGCCAAGCTCTCACCTCTCTCATGCTCAACAACTTCCTCCTCACATCCAGTCTGAACCTACCCACCTCCAGCTTTGGTCCATTCCCCCCAGTCCTGTCACTCCCTGACAGCCTAAAAAGCTTTTTTGTAGGCCCCCTTCAGGTGCTGGAAGACCACAAGAAGGTCACCTGGGAGCCTCCTCTTCTCCAGACTGAACAGCCCCAACTCTTTCAGTCTGTGCTCATAGCAGAGCTGCTGCAGCCCTCTGAGCATCCTCGTGACCCTTCTCTGGACATGCACCAGCATCTCCACATCCCTCCTGTCATAGGGGCTCCAGAACTGGCTGCAGTACTCCAGATGGGGTCTCACCAGAGTGCAGTAGAGGGGGAGAATCTCCTCCCTTGCCCTACTGGCCACACTTCTGCTGCAGCCCAGGCTCTGGTTGGCTTTCTGGGCTGCAGGTGCACACTGCTGGCTCCTGTTGAGCTTCTCCTCCAGCAGCACCCTCAAGTCCCTCTCCTCAGGGCCACTCTCCAGCCATTCACTACCTAGCCTGGATTTATGCTTGGTATTGCCTCGACCCAGATGCAGGACCTTGCACTTGGTCTTGTTGAACCTCATGAAGTTGTCTTGTGCCCACCTCTCCAGCCTGTCTAGGTCCTTCTGGATGGATCCCTGCCCTCCAACCTGTGTGCTGCACCACACAGCTTGGTGTGATTGGCAAACTTGCTGAGGCTGCACTCAGTGCCACTGTCCATGGCACCCACAAAGATGTTGACCAAGACTGGTCCCAGGGCTGATCCCTGAGGGACTCTGCTTGTCAGTGGCTTCCACTTGTTGATGGAGCCATTGACAGCCACTCTTTGTGTGCAGACATCAAACTAGTTATTTACCCATCTTGTGGTCCACCCATCACATCTTGGAGACCAGGATGTGGTATGGAACAGTGTCAAAAGCCTTGCTCAGGTCCAGGTAAATGCCATCAGTTGTTCACCCCTCATCTATTAATGTTGTGACCTGTTCATAGAAGGCCACCAGGTTTGTCAGGCAGGATTTGTATATTGAACATGCCCAGTTTGAAAGGCTTTAATGATTCTTCCCAAGTGACAGCTTCTTTGCTCTTGACTTGGCTCTCTTGTCAAAGAAACACAGAAGAGCCTGAGTTAAGTGCACGTTGGAAATGGTAGAATGCAGTATTTCACTTTAGTCTTAAGGTCAGCATGAGATGTCCTTTTTTTCCCCCTGCTCCCACTAAATATCCACTAAATACATTCAAAAGCAGACACATACATAAAAAAAAATTGCCAGGTCTGTAAATACTTGATGGCACAGCCCTCTCCTGGAAGATACTGGGCAACCTTTACTTGGAGATTACTGGTAGTCTTATTTGCTATGTATATACTTCATGCCAGTAGTTTATTATGTAAATATATGCTTATCCCTAAATATTTTAAGCTTAGTGCTCTTAATTCAGTCCAAAAAACCCAGGCAAAATACTGCTTACATATTTTTATCTAGTTTCTGCTAGCTGTAAAACAGAGCCCTCCAGTGCTCCCACTTCATGAACAGCCCCAGTGATTCACCTGGGTGTGAGGCTGCAGTCAGGCTGCACACAAAACTAGCTTATCTGCCTTTACTGTATGCTTCCAGCAGGTGGGAAGGCTGCTGGATTGGTTCTCTTATATGCAACGCCAGTGCCCTGTGATACTTCTATAGAGCACCAAATTAAACATTAGTAAATAATTCATAAAAATAAACTACCAATTCACAACCTATGCTCAAGAGGTTTTTGTGCCAAAGAGAGCCAAGAAATCTCTAGGAAGAGAAGAATGCATCATTGAAGCAATGGGTTTGATAGCTACCAGCAGAGCTCTGTTAGCTTGCACTGAGCATGGTGGGGGGCCAGGGGGCGGCTATGGGGGCACAGGCCCTGTATGGAAAGGCAGCTGTGTCTGAGGAGGTGGCAGTGTTGTGTAACCACACTGACAGAGTGCGTCATAACGTGTGACATGTGGCAGCAGAACAGCCTTAAATAGCTCTCATCATCTTTTCTCCTCCGGAGGTTTGGGGGAAATTTCGGTTTTCTGAGTAATGTTTTATCCTTCCTAAAAATCACCTGATAATATGGCTCAGAGTCCTCCAGAGGACATCTCCCTAAGTTCTTGGAGAGTTTAGGGTGGAACGTGTGAGAAACCTGGTCATAGAATCAGTCAGGGTTGGAAGGAACCACAAGGATCATCTAGTTCCAACCCCCCCTGCCATGGTCAGGGACACCCTACCCTACAGCAGGGTCTTTTAAGTCCAGACATTAAAAGCATATTCCTGAGACTGTGGGGTGAACATATGTTTATTAATCCTGGTGTTAAAACTGCTAGATGTCCCTTCATGACCTCTGCTGTAATAGAAGCTAGGGGCCAAATTAATTCCTCCTTGCACTGAAGCCATTTTTAGAATGACTAAAACTTTTCCAGTGACATGATGAAATAAAATTTCAACAGTTTATTATCTTTTCTACTTTTAAATTTAAACTTTGTTCTTGATCTCTTCTGGACTCATCACTGGAACAGGATTTTGTTTTTCACTTGTGTGCTGGCTTCAGAGACCCTTATTTACCACATTTCTGTTCTTTATTTTCCTATTTGCAGACCGTGACCAAGTCACTCTTTATCTCTGTGAACTAAATAGGTTGAGCTCCTTCACTCCTTCTCTCCAGGAGTTGTTTCTGTATTGCAATGGTTTAGTGCAAGGGCTAAACTCCCCAATCCCCTCCACTCCCTTCCCTATCTCTTCTCTCATTACCAGGAGATAGCAAAAGGGGGGGGGGGGGGGGGGGGAATAGGCAAAAGGAGAATTTTCAGTTGATTTACACAGATTATTTTACTCCCCTGCTACAAAGACATCAGATTACATCAGCATATGCAGAAAACAGAAGGAAAAGGTAAAGGAATACCTGTCTGAATCTGGTTACAGACAAACACACAGCCACCCACTCAAGGACTGGAAAAGCCAGAGGTTATCCAGTCCCTCCTTTCCAGGACTGTAATGCGGCACAGCAGTAGATGCAGTAGTCATAAATTCGTGATTCTGATAGTGGAGAATATTATCTGGTTGAAATCACAGAGCCACTGTGTCCTGGGCCCTCCTTTCTGTAAGCATGGCTTTCATTTTCTGTTTCTGGTTACCTAATGATACCTATGACAGCACTAAAATGCAGGCCATTTCCCATACCCAGGGCACCTGTGTTCCACTGACCTATGCCTTTTGTGCTTTACTACACCTCGGATTTTGGCATGAATCCACAGTTTCTGTTACCTGGCTTCCCTCTTTAGCCCAGTAACACTGCCAAAGTCTAGTAAGAAGCCCAGAGCTGCTAGGGTGCAGCCTAGAGCTCCTTTTTCTGCTTGCAGAGCAGTGCTCCTCCTCTGCCTGAAGCAAAAAAGCTCTTGTCCAATGCACCATTTCTCCACATCATTGACATCACAGATCAGCATCTATTACTGATCCTCAGCAGAATTTTTTTTATCTCCAGCAGTGCTTTTGCAGCCAGGCATTGATACACAGTCCTGTGACAAACTAAGCAAAACTGATAATCTGCATTAATTTTGATATTGTTAGCACCTACAAAAATGGGTTATTAACATTAAATCTCGCCAGAAAACTTATTCACAGTGTTTGAAACACACAGTTTGGTTACTTACAGACACACAGGGAACAGGCAAAACTAGAGCACTTAGTTCTTAAAATGATCAATTGTACTGGAAGAGAAGGTTCTTATGGTCGCTATACTGCTTGTGGTTAATTGTACTGCTTAGCCACTAGATGGACACAGGAAGCACCTTTCTGCTTATGGCAGAAGACAATTAGTGAGTTACAAGAGGTTTAAATATTTACTCACAAAATAGTATCAGACAGTACCCAAAGCACGTGGAGGGGCTGCCTTTGGTGGTCTCAAAGCCATTAGAGGCATTGGAGTTTCCCAGGCTCTTTTCTCAGGAAGCTGGGAGTCTGTAGCATAGTCTCTGATCTGGTTCCTCCTGATTCCCGATTCAGCAGCAGCCTTGCAGAGGGGCAGGCAGGATGCAATGCCATGTGCAGGCTTGGCACAGTTTCAAGCTGGCTATGCAGGCATCTAGAACCTGCTGCTGGTAAACTCGAGGCAGTGGAGTTAACAGGCAGTTCAGGATGCAATGAGACAGCAGCAGCACCCTGTGCTTCCTGCTCATCCCTTTTTATCAATACAGCCTGAGACTAATGGGCCTTTGGACACAGATTAGCCAATCAGAATGGCACTTTGCCAAGCTTGGCCATATTAGGTGAAGCCAGGGCTTTCATTGGCCTTTCCTGTGATTGCTTCCCCCAGCACAGAAGGAGGGGGAGCAAGGGAACATGACTGGACAAGCCAGAGTCCTTAGACTCAGTGGCCCCTGGTCCTTTGTCCTCTTTCCCATGGTTGCTTCTCCCCACAGAAGAAGGAGGAAGAAAAGCAGAAACACATGCCTGGGCAAGCCAGGACATGGATAAGCTTATTTTGGCCTATTTAGGCCCACCACAACAAGTGCCATGAAAGATATTTCACTGCTGGTCAGATCCACTCAGAGGTCACATTTTATAAGCGCCAATCTTGTTATAATAGAACTTACTAATCTGAGACTTAGTTTGTCTCAACATCTAGTGCCAGAACCCATAATACAAGCTGGATTTCTCATCCTTGTTCAGTCAAGCTATGGGCAGGGCATTGGCTGTGGTTGTCTCTGGAGTAGGGGCCAGGGTGCACCAATAGTGTTTGGAATTACAGGTGAAAGCAGGAAGGCAAAAGTCACCCCAGAGATGTTTGCTGATTTACAACAGTCCTGTGGGATACTGAGGCCGTGGATGGCAGCCATGAAGAAAAAGGCAGCTGCTAGATGCCTGACAACCATTAGGGATTGAAATATATTATGGGACAGCAAATCAGGAACCAGTGACTGCAAGCTGA